>NC_133620.1:283413933-283716076 GCF_048593235.1 Sminthopsis crassicaudata | reverse complement strand
GAACACACCTGTACCTGGCTTTGACTATATTCAGTCTCCAGCATCATGATGACAATAATCTGTATGTTTCTAGCCCAAAATATGATGGAAAGTGGATAAAATTGGTTTGAACTTCCTGGTCCCTTCCCAGCCTGTCTTGGTTATGTTTTACAGAGACTCCCCCCCACCCCCCATCCCTGCACACCCACCCCCTCCCCCCCAGCTCTTTGGCTTTTTCCTGTATTTGATCCTCTGGTGAAGTCATCAAAGTTGCCTTCAGATTGCATGTTTAGCTGGAGGATGGGGGTAGGGGTGGGGAGGGAGACAGGGAGAGGGCCCTGGTTCAAAAATTTTACATATATCTTTCGAGTATATAGATACTTTCCTTCTTAAGAGTAAAGATTATCATCTCATGGTAACAATGTTTTTTGATGCTCTTTAAAACTATCTTACCACAAAACAAAAGGCTAACACCCTTTAAGAACCAAAGACCTTGTGTCTTACAGTCACAGAATACATATATAGTAGGAGGAGGCATCAGGAAACTTCAGTCCTTTGAATATATTGAGTAGGACATCATATGTCCCAGCTGTCTAATAGTATCCACAAGATAGCAGAGTCAAATGTCTGTCTTGCTAATTAAGATCAATTGAGAAGCACCACAGGTATCCTCTACTAATGTTTTCTGACCCTAGCAAAGGAAGAACATATCGTAGGGCTTAGCAGGCAGCAAGAGTTAGAAGCTATTATTACCATATTGTAGTTTCAGTAGAAAGACACTTTCAAACTCCCTGGGAAGCACACCAATATATTTATTAGCAAGAGAATTTCAGGGAAAAAAGGATGCCCTTCTTCCCTCCTCCATCCCTCTAGGGGGGAAAAATGATTAATGTTTAAAGTAACATTGTCTAACGGTTTGAGAGGAACTGACCTTTAAAATAGTTGTGATCTAGGACATCTTAGATTCACTTACCAATATTTGAAGCCAAACCTATCACCATTATCATCTGTTTAATGAAAAGAGACAACCAGGTCCATAAAGTGTTCAAGCTTCTCCCATTCCAAAGACATAAGTCTTTTTTTTGCCTATATTATGGCAGTCACCAATATATTGTTCCTAGATTAAAATATGTTCATTTGGAGACAGGAAAACATTGAGGTGAAAACCAGAGGAAAATCATTGCTATTTGACAAAAATTAAAAATTTAAAAATGGTAACAAAGATTCTTCCCCAAAGAATTTCATAACAGAGTGTAAAATGCCAGGAAGGCTATGAATCTAAGCACTGCATATATTTTGTAAACCAAGCAAGCATAGGGATATAGAACAGAAAGAAAATGCCTATAAAACAGAATTTTTGAAGTCTTATCACTTTTTTTCAGTGAGTGTCATTTTCTTCATGGACAGAGGTTTTAACAGCTTAAGCTTCTTTTAAATGGTCTGAGGAGAGACAGCAGTGATGTGTGAGGGTTCATTAATTATTGCTCTTACTGATGTTTGCACAGGCAGTCGGGATCATAAATGTCAATCTGTCAAGAGACTGTGATAGGTTCTAAAAAAAACTGATTGAGCACCTCAAAAGCTGTCATCGAGCCCAAGATTAAACAGATTCATCTTTCTTTCTTAGAAATAAGGAGAGAGAAGCAAGGGGAAGGGCATGGAGAAGGATTTTCTTTCCTTTGTTGCCATTTGGCTTTCCCCCCACTCATTTTTCTGAATTGTGAGTGCTGGCTTGTACAGAAGGCTAACAGCCCACCTGAGATGTCAGGCAAGCCACAGCAATGGTTAGCAGCCCCAGGTGTATGCAGGCTGCCAACTCCAACACTGACAGGAGATTAAGAGAGATTGAGATTCAATTCTGATGGGCCTGACACAATTTATTTGGGAATTTGGGAGAGAAAGCATGAGTAATAAAGACAAGAACAATGACAGTAAAGAACAAATAAGAATTTCTAGTGAAGACAAAACAGAATTTTAAAGGAAGTAACTATTGCATTCACACAAAGTAGTTAAACTGTTTCCAAATTATGGACCTTTGAACATTTTTCTGAGTTTGACTAGGAAATTATATTTAGAAAAATCTTCTCTTTGAAAAGAATACATTTTTAAAAACTATTGCCAGTTTTAAGAGAAATTGCATTCAAAATATGATGTTGACTAGAAAGTGGAAAAAAATCATAAATAGGTCAAGATTGTTTTTCTTTTTATCATGTCACTATATTGCTAGGAGGATTTGATATCTTGTCTTTCCCATTCAGTGAATAAAGAGGAAGATGAACACCCAAGTTAGTTTATTTTGGTATGGGATCAGAACAATTTTGTAAGTTGGTGATTTCATTAATGGACACCAGTCTCTCCACATACAGATATTATGTGTTTTCTGGTCAGGTTTTTTTTTTTTTTTTTAATCTACAAAAAGACATTTGGGAATTAGCTATATTAGATCTCTGTGAAAATCTTTATATTTAGAAAGCACTCATGATTCCTGATTTTTTTGGGGGAAAAAAAATTACCCTTTAAAGCTTTCTGTGGCTAATGAGCTTGCTCATCAAGACTTTTTTCTTCCAACACTTAGAGCTGTAAAAGAGACTGCCGTTCATCTTCTTTTCTCCATGTGTACATTTCACTATTACAAGTACACATTCTGTATGATCATTCCTCTCTCCCTTCCCATTTTGTTGTTTAAGTAATAGATAGTAACCACGGTGGCATTTGTTAGTAAAAATTCAAAGCCCTCTAAATTTATTCCAGTGTGACAAAGGAAGACAATTCTTTTAATTTTCTCCAAAGAAAATGATAGTTTGTGCCTTTAATATTATCTAGTTTTGTTTTGTGGTTTGTTTTTTGATTTTTCTTTTAGATTAGTCATTTGGTAATTGGCATAAAATTTATAATTGAATCATTTAGCCCATTATTATGCAATTAGAAGCCCGGGTGCTGGACATTGTTTCTCTTATTTAGGCAACCTACCCAATGGCATATAGTGTCATTAATTAGCAGAGGAGATGTGAATTTCTTTTGCAAGCATAATTTCATTAAGTTCTAATTATTAAAACATTGTTGAATGATGTGAAAATGCCCAAGAGTGGTTTACTTTTCTGAAAAGTTACGTGACATAGTCACCTTTAATAGGTAGTGTGTAAAATATGTTTTTACAAAATCTATATAAACCATTTATCTTTATATAAATCTATTATCTATTTATCTGTATAAATCATTTATCTTTTTATATGTAGTAGGGGGCATTAGAGATCCCTTAGCATTCAGTTCATAGAAAACCTACTAAATGAAAGATTCCATAATAGCAATCTTGTAATAGGCCTGTGTTCACTCCCTTCACTTTTTCCCCCTCCCAAAAAAAAAGTTTCTCTAAAATTTAGTAAGTAAAAAGCTACTTCAATTAATTACACATCATTTGTTTTGTGTCAAAATTTTCATATGCTTGAAAACCTTATTGTGCTAGCCTTTGATTTCAGGCTTAGCTTTAAATTGTCAGGACTGTGAGGTTGTTTTAAGGCCTGTTCGCAGAACAATTAGTTCAGCTGGAAATCTTCAGGTAATTGTTAGAAGCCCATGCTCATTTGAAGGTGTTAGGTGCTGGATTAATTGGGTAAAACTTAAGAATAAATGTCCAGTAGACTCTGTACTACTTATGAACTAAAAAGGAAAAATTCAGCATAAAAAACTCACATCATCATATTTCTGTTAAGTTAGATAATGGTTCAAAAAGAGTTAGACTGGCTCATTTATCAGTGGGGAGTCTCGCCAAGAGGCAGCATTAAGTGCCAGAGTAGCAGGTAATGTTAAAGTATGAATGTTCAAACACAAAATATTAATTATATACAATAATATTATTTTCTGTTTCATATCATTTCCCAGAGTAGCTATCTTGTTTATTTAAAAAGAGAACATTGTTTTAGTGTAATTGGGGGGGGTGATTAAATAATTCTGGAGTTTTAAGAAATCTCAAAGGCTAGGAAATTTAATTCCTACCATAATCAGAAATCTCTTCAGCTTATCTCTCAAAAAGTCAAGTAACCTGTTGAGAAATCAACTCTTCTTTTGGCTAAATATTCTTAGTTCCTTCAACCATCCTCAAATGACAATGATTCCCAATTGTCATATCTAAGATATGGTCTGACAAATTGCAGAGTACAGTAAAACTCTTTTTTCCCCTTGTTCTAAAAATCATGATCATCTTCATTATGTTAAGATGCATATACATCAAAAATTATAAACTTACACTAAAATCCCTCAGGGTGTTTCTCACATGATCTGCTAGCTAGCCACATTTTTCTTTACTATACTTAATATAACTGATTTCCTAGCATTGATCACATCTCTTAGGACATGAAGGTGATTAGATAGCACATTGGGTAACTTGAGGTGTGTCTATCTAATATGTCTAAAGAGGCTTCAAGTTTGAACATGTCCATTTCCTTCCCCACTTTCCAAGTGCTGTGCATGCTGGCCTCCTCAAAATAACAGCATTATATTGGAAGGCTTCCATTATTTTCCTTCCTTCCCCCAATTCTCCATCTTATTCAGGCACTGCTGCTGTACCCACCCCCATCTCCTATGGGAAATGATTATAGTGTTCTCCACATTAGATCTTTATCTCAAAACACATTTTTCCTTACTTTCTTTTCTCTATAATTTGTCCATCTATTTTAAGAAAGCATATCTAAATAAGATTATTAATACAAATGGTACCATTGCTAGTTTGTGAAAAAAGGCCCCCTGGAAAGAAATGTTGGATATACATGGAGAATTCTGTTTGGCTGGCTGCTCTGTAATCATTTACATTTAGATTGTTGTCCTCAGAGGAAGAGAGGGAGGAACTATAAGAGGCTTGTAAGGTGGGCTGCCTATGTCACCACATTAACAATTAGGCATCCTTGCTTGGGCCTTGGGCAGCTCCCTTAGGGAGTCAGGACAGAGACTAAATTTGTTTTCAATTGTTTTCTTCAGAAACCTGGATTATTGTGGGTTTGTATTGAGGGGGAAATGTCATGTGTTACAGAAGGAACTAAATGAGATGGGGGGGAGTAGTTTATAATTGCTGAGAATGGTATGTCTTATGTATCAATGCCAGATACTACAGGGCCTGAAAGTTGTTCACACAATATTCTATAGTCAGCATGGTGAGTCTTGGGGAAGGTTCTTGAAATATAAAGTTAATTTCAAGTTTACTCAAAAAGAATTAAATGTTAAACTACCTTCATAATTAGGGTGGATGACTCACTAAAAGGAGACATTGGACAATAGAAATTCTCAATGGAAAAGTTCCTGTAAACAGAATTAATTTTTTTCCTGTTTTATACCTGCACTGGGTAATATTGTCTTGTTGAAGAAGTAGGGGTTTGCAATAGGTGTTGTATACTTTAGTAATTCGTACTACTTTTGCTTAAATGATGTGGGTGGTGTTTGGAGCCTGTATGGTTAATGAATATTTTTGTATTTTAATTTGTTTAAGGCTAAAAAAAATATCTGCATAGTCTTATGTTCTCAGTATTCTTCCATAGTTGATTTACACCAGCTACTACTAGTAGTATCATGATACCAGTGTCACTTTTTTGAAGCCTTTTACTTTAGAATGTGAAACAAGCACATCTTCATTACTGAGTATTTGCTGTTTTCAGGTTTAGCAGACCAACAATAGTAGAATAATGTAAAATTTCCAGTGAATTTGAGGTATTAATATTAAATGCTTCATCATTTGCATATAGGTATTTGGAAGTAAAAACATCTAATTTAGCATTTTTTTAACCAAAAAAGAAAATGTACCATCAAAAAATGTTGTTCAGTCATGTTGCATTTTTCATAATGAACCCCATTTGGGTTTTCTGGGGGCAAAAATTCAAGGGTGACATGCTATTTCCTTCTCCAGGTCATTTTTACAGAAAATGGAGGCAAAGAGGATTAAGTGATTTGCTCCTGGTCACAAAGTGTGAGGTCAGATTTGGACTCAGGAATATGGGTCTTCTTGACTCCAGGCCCAGCACTCTATGTGCCACCTAGTTGCCCAAATCAGAAAAAGTGGCAAAAAGAGGCTATTCATTCTATTCTATTAGAATTCTATTCATTAGAATTAAATAGTCAAAATATCTGAAGTTTAAATTACATTTGTGACAAGGCACTTCTTCTGTATCTTTGCCTATGTGATAAGAACGATAATACTTATTAATATTACTTAGCGGTTGTGTGAGTAAAATGCTTTGTAAACTTTGTGAACACAGTAGATATGCTTTTGGATAGGATGATTAATGCTAAAATTTTTCTAGGGTACCAGCAGTAATACAAGTGTAAAAGCAAGACACTATGCTGGGGTTTTTTGGTGTGCAGAGATGTGCAAGATGTGGTTCCATTAGATCTTTAGAGCCAATTGAGTAGCCTACAGCAAATACTGAAGGTTATGTAAGGGTTTGGGATGGGGAAGAAGAAATTGTGTTCATTCCCTGCTATTATCCAGTAGTTTTCACGTTTCCAAGTTTCATAAAGACTTGACTTAATAACAAACTTTGTTTCAAGTTTTTAACCTTGAAACTTTATTTAGCCATCTTCTCCCCTCCCTGAGAAAAGCCTAGAGATTCAAATTTGTCATGTGAGGTTGAGTAGAGAAGTAAGATAAAATCAGAATCTTTTGTCTTGTGTAAGTTCGGGTTCTGAATACAGCCTAGGATAAAAACCAAGTAGTGCCTTAAATTTCTCACCCACTTCACTGGCCAAGGGTTAACAATATCTCCACATCTGTGTTCTGGGCAGATTCACAGTCTGAGAGTGAGGCTTCCCCAGTGAAGCGGCCACGGCTACTGGACAGCAATGACCGACCTGAGGAAGCCGGCCGTTCTAAACAAAAGAGTCGGCGCCGCTGCTTCCAGTGCCAGACGAAACTCGAGCTGGTCCAGCAAGAACTGGGATCATGTCGTTGTGGTGAGTATCCTTCTCCTTAAGTGGGAGGTAGGAGCCAAAGTTTTCTTGAGGGTGAGTGTTTGTCCCTTTACACTAAACAAGCATAGATCCTGGAGGAGAAATGTTGCAAAAAAAAATTAAAAAAAAAAAAAAAAGAGAGAGCTCTGCATCCTTGCTCTGCAGTACAAGCCTTCTGAACAAACTTTCCCCTCAATCCTACAGTCCTGTCTAGTGAATGAGGCCACTGTTCAACTTAACAAGTAGGAATCTCACAACTCTCTAAGTGTAAGTTCACGGTATCAACTGTAGGACCTCCCAGCCTATGAGAACTCAAATTAATAGATTTCTTTTCTCTTCCTGCAAAGTCTTGATCATTCCACATAGAATACAGAACTCACAGGAAGACTTTCTAATAGAAATTTTTCCTTTGTTGATTCCCTGTTGGTTTCTCCTTAAGGTCTGGTTCTTATTGTCCTTACTATCCTTGTGTCACAATCGCCATACCTCCCAAATTGACTGTACTTTGAATAATGCTTCAGGCTGTCAGATTTACTTTTTTTAAAATAAGTTATTCAAACAAAGCCAAAGCCTGATGGAAACTATAATAGGCCTGAAAAAGGGGGTGGGGAGGAACATGCTAGAGGTCATTGAAGACCTTTAATAAAAATGAGAAATATGATTTCTAGCATTTAGAGTCCTATTGTTTATGCAGCTGCTGAGCAAATTTTTTTAAAGGTTATACCATTGCATTGATTAAAACCAAGGTGAAGATAATGAGCAGGTGTATCTGTTCAGGAGCTATTTTAAATTTTAATGAACTGCCAGGTTTTCTCATTTGTCTGTAAGACTGCTTTAGAGAAATTTGGAAATTTTGTGCTTTGTTTTTAAAATTGTTTAACCTTCTTCAATTTATAGAATACAAGTGACTTTAAATTTTGGTACTTAGCTATTGATAACTACTCTCAACTTTTCCCTATTTCCCACACTTCCAGATTTTTCTTCCACTGCCAGTATGGGGGAAGTTAAGTCTGAGTGCTCTGATTTAGAAACAAGCCAAAACAGTTGACTGAATACTGTCATTTATCCAAAAGTAGCAAATTAAATGAACTTGTATTAGGGCCAGGTTTCTTAGTTTAAAAAGTCAATTTCTTCCCCAAATTATTTTAATTAAACGTTTTTGTTTTTTTTTTAGAAACATTAATGTCTTTCAATCACACTTTGGAGTTGCTTACCTAACACCTCAGAAATATTTTTAAAATATTCACGTGTTTTGGGGGAATGTACCCACTTCTAGTGTATAACGCCAACTTCTTATAATTGCTTCAAGAGAAACTTTTTGCCTAACCACAGCAGTACAAAACTTAGATTCATTCCTCCTCTCCTTCTGGCCACATGTATCGTGTCACATAAGGACAGAAATCTGCTAGTTATAGTATTTTAGGCTAGCATAATATTTCTTAGGGTCTGGTTTTATTTCTTGCTTTTTAAAACTTCTGCTGTCCAGGCCAGAACTACAGATCAGGCTGTCCTGTCCCTGGCTATTAAAAGCTTCAGACCCATTCTGTGAGAAAATCGGCTTTAGCCTTTTCCTTCTCCCCTGTATAAGGAGAATGGTGGTAGCAGCTGGTAGGGTGACTCCTTTACAGCCTTCAGCAGAAAGCACCTCTCACTATAAACTTATTAAAAAAACTAAATTTTGATTAACAGTTCAACTCACATTACTTTAAAATAAATGCAAAAGGACTAACTGACTAGGTGGTGTTTCTACTTATAATGTGTATTTAAGAGATTGCAAGGTATTGCTAATGATAGGTCAGGTAAAATTAGTTGTTGGGCTGTTAGTTATAGGGGTGTCTATTCTGACTGAATCCTGTGTCTTCAAGAGAAACCTTGACTTCTTTGCCTGAGTAGCACTGTAAAAAAAGGAGTTAACCTGAGCCTCTCCATAGAAACTTAATAAGGGAGAGAGAACATCGGTTCTCACTATACTGCCCATTGTGCTTCCATATACCATCCTGAATAAGGCTCTTCAGCTGTATATTTTTACAAAATTTTAAAAAAAGTAAGTCAACTATAGGCTTGTATGCTTGGAGTCTATATAAACAGAATTCAAAGTTACAAAGCCTCTACCTTCCAGGAATCATACATACCAAGTATAAAGAGCAGCACTAGTCAAGGGATCCGAAGTGTGGTCAGCAGATAGCTTTGGTTTGCATACAAGGTTCAAATCTTATCTCTGAAACACTGGACTTGTGACCATAAGCAAGTTGCTTCTTGTGCAGTTCTATAAGATTAGATTCAGCAGAGGAGCTAATCTGCATTTGAAAAGGGAATTTATTTCCTCAAATAGGGAGTATTCCCTATATCAGTAAAATCACTGGTTTAGTCTTTATCCCTGTATGTGTGTTTTTGAATGCAGTGGGGGGAGAGGGGAAAAGACTTGATAACTAGTTTCTTTTTAAAAATTTTTTTGAAATTAAATTTTATTTTCAAATGATCTGTCTTCTCTATATCTATCCCTACCACCCCACTTTGATAAAATAAGAAAAACCAAACCCTTTAACTATTAGTTTTATAATTAAATGCTATAAGTGGGAAAGTAGGAAGCTTGGGACATGGTTCAAAAGCAGAAGCTGCCCAGATGGGATCTCACAGCTGCTAGCACATTCCATCCTCCCAAAATAGTTTGAGTTCGTATTTTATGTCATGTAAATTTGTTGTCCCTTCCTCCTGTCCCTCAATGTCAGTCTTGTCCCTCTACCCAACTTAGAGACTGTTTTATTCTTATTTTGGGGTTTTAAGTACTTAGTGAAATGCCCAAAATTTGATGTTTGTTAGTCATAAACACACACAAATGTACATACATACATAGCTACATATAGAATCGTAAATGTCCTTAGAGAACAAATAATCCAATCCCTCAAATTATTGATGAGGATATAAGCCCAGAGGGGCAAAGTAATAGATGGCATAATAAGGATTTAAAATTCCAAGTTAAACCCCTCTTTCCACGGTATAACACTATTTTCTAGTTTGAATCCTATGACATTTATGTCCCACACTTATGCTGTAGCATCATTTATTCAGGTTTGGTTATTTGTTCTTGGTATCGGGTTTCTGTGATACTTCTGTGTCTAGCTATTGAATCCATAAGATCTCATATCAGTTTTTCCAAAGACTTGGTCTCTGAATCTATGCTCCTTAAGCAGCCTAATTAACTCATTGAGGTACACATTATATTGTCATTGTATCATCATTTCACCTGTTGCAGTTCTCCAACTGGTTTTGTCCATTGGTTTAGAAATGTGTTCCGAGCTTCCATATTAGGAACACAGGATTTTTCTTTACCTCATATGCCTATATTTGTATCTTAAGAATAACTGAATCCTTGATATTACACAGGATTTGCCATAGTGGATCAAGCAAGGTGGATCATCAACTGTGCTCTTCTGCCTCTGGCAGTGATTAAAACTATCCATCAGTCTCAGGCAAATAAGAACTCACATTTCAATATCAAGTGTTCTGGCAGTAACCTGATAGTTTCATAAAATCACTCATTGAAAAGTATCTAGACTACATATTAGATGATTATCATGTACTTTCAGGAAGGACTACTTTGGCTATGTCTATTATATTCTTATTCTTTTTTTTTTTTTCCCCCCTGAGGCTGGGTTAAGTGACTTGCCCAGGGTCACACAGCTAGGAAGTGTTAAGTGTCTGAGGCCAGATTTGAACTCAGGTGCTCCTAAATTCAAGGCTGGTGCTCTATCCACTGCGCCACCTAGCTGCCCCATCTATTATATTCTTATGTGGCTGTTCACTCTGATATATTATGAGTCTTGAGTTCCTAGAGCTTTCACATCAAGATATTTAAAAAATTCACAAATTCAAATAGGCTATTTGTGAAGTTCAGAAATAACAACTTTGTGGTGGTGTTTGGGGAGCTTGATTTTTCTGCCAGAAGTAGAAATGGGCTAGGTTTCAAAGCCAAGTTTCTAAGTATCAGGTTGCCTAGGGAAAGTTCAAAACATGAATTAGGCCACCATCAGCAATATATTTTTGTTGTTGTTCAACTGTTTTTAGTCCTATTCAGTGCTTCATCATCCTATTTGGTATTTTCTTGGCAAAGTTACTGCAGTAGTTTGCCATTTTCTTCTTCAGTTCATTGTACAGATAAAGAAACTGAGGCAAACAAGGTTAAGAAATATTCCAGAGTAACACAGCTAATAAGAGTCTTAAGCTGGATTTGAAATCAGGAAGAATTGAATCTACCTGACTCTAGGCTCATGCTATGTTTTTACTTTCCTTAAAAATTTCTGAGTCAATAGTGTTAACTTGACTTTTCTTAAGAGAAGGTGATAACCTCAGGAAAAATATTGGACAGTTTAGGGCAAACATTTAACACTTGGTATTATCTCTAAGGAGTGCTGTCATTGTGAAAACCAGATTATTGATAATGTTAGTGTTATAGAGATACACTTAGCTGTCCTGGAAGGTTTGGAGAAGAACACAATAATTTACTACTGAAAGAGGAAAACTCGAGAAGTTGGTTTGAACTCAAACAAAATATTTTTTCAACATAAGAATTCTTTTTTATGCATTCACAATCTTTTTCTTCCAATCCCTTTCCACTCTATACAGGTTATTAACTGCTGACAAGAAATTCATATCTCATAAATAATGCTTGAGCCATTGCTATATAAATTGAATGTGTTATGAATTGTGATAGGCCTTTTTGTAGTGTTCTATGCCTAGAGCAGGAAGAACAGAGGATGTCATTTTCATTAATTTCTAATGAGGTGCCAATTAAAGGCAGGGAAAATGCTCCAAAGGGAAGAGTGGCCCAAGCTCCCTTGAATCCTTCGCCCTAGGGCTGTCATCCAAACACACTGCCAGTCAACCCTTCTCTAAAAATTCCATTAAATTACAATCTCATCGAGAGCACACACAGACACATTCAGCTTCCCTTTGATCTTCAAAAGAGCAATTTGTAAGATGAGTTCTTAGCCTTCTCACACAAGAAACTGGGAGAGGTGATGGGAATTGTTAATTGCAAAGACACTCTGTAGGTTTCAGTGAGTAGGTGAAATTTTAAGATGAATTCTCATTGTCTGCCTCTCTGTAACTGGGTAACCTTTAAATCAACAATACTAAAGTAACACCCATTTCCTATGAAATTACTCCAGCTGCCAATTAGAATAAGGCATGTGGTGAGGCTAAGGTGTGATCTCCTATATTGCATAAAATCTCCACAATTTGCCTTCTCAGTAAGGAAAATAAAAACAAAAATGTGCTTAGTTTATTTTTCTAATCAGTCAAGAATATGTTCCAAATTGAACAGTAAAACAAGAACACTCTAATGTATATTGTACTACAATCTAGCTATTGTCACCAGAATTACCTGTGATTTTCTGCTGCAGTTGAGCTGAGCCACGGGCCTTTTAATTCTGAAAGAAAATTGGGGTCACTAGAGATAGATTCTCCAGACATGGCTTTGGCTGGCATGGTAGCAGGACTTTTTAAATCCCAAAATACTACTTTTCTAAGCCACACAGTCAATTTAAAAACAACAGTATGGGAGGGGGGGGAGCATATAAATTTTTACTTTTTTTTTTTTTTTTTTTTTTTTTTTTTTTTAAAACAGCGACTTAAAAAAGGTATGCTTCTCTTTCCTTTTAGGATTAGAAATTTTTTTACTAATCTCCTAAGCAATACAACTACTTTTTACGTTTTTAGAATAAATTTTGCATTCACAATGAGAACCCCAGCAAATGAGTCTTCCCTGGGCCTCAGTGATCCCTTTTGGCTAGTAACATTCTGGTTGATGACTTGGGAAAAGGATAGGTTGATTTTAGGTTCACATTTGAGAATACACATTGAGCATGGCTATCACTACTCCCAAGATTGGAGAGAGTAAATGACAATACCTCAGATCATTGAAGTGAAAAACCTCAGTTGTTGCCATGGCCTACCTTTGTACTAACAAGAAAGTTTGGTGCCCAAGCAAATCATACTTGTTTATTCTGTCAGTTTGCAACATGTTCACTTAATCTTAAACTAAACTTACTGTAGAATGATTTGATTTTAAGAAATATTTGTGATAGATTTGCTTGAGTGGGTTGCAAAAATATTATAGCTCTATCCCCCCCAACTCTAAAGGAAAAAAGGAAAATCCCTTTTCTTTTCTTTTAATTTTTATTATAGCTTTTTATTTACAAGTTATATGCATGGGTAATTTTTCAGCATTGACTTTTGCAAAAACCTTATGTTCCAACTTTTCCCCTCCTTCTTCCCACCCTCTCCCCCAGATGGCAGGTAGACCAATACATATTAAATATATTAAAGCATATGTTAAATATAATATATGTATACATACAGTTATTTTTGCTGCTCAAGAAAAATCGGACTTAAAAATAAAGTAAAATTAACCTGAGAAGAAAATAAAAAATGCAAGCAGACAATAACAGAAGGAGTGGAAATGCTATGTTGTGGTTCACATTCATTTCCCAGAATCCTTTCACTAGGTGTAGCTGGTTCTCTTCATTATTGAACAAATGGAACTGATTTGGTTCATCTCATTGTTGAAGAGAGCCACATCTATCAGAATTGATCATCATCATCATCATCATATAGTATTGTTGTTGAAGTGCATAATGATCTCCTAGTTTTGCTCATTTCACATAGTATCAGTTAATGTAAGTCTTTCCAGGCCTCTCTGAAATCATCCTGCTGGTCATTTCTTACAGAACAATAATATTCCATAACATTTATATACCACAATTTATTCAGCCATTCTCCAAAAGAAGGGCATCCATTCAATTTCCAGTTTCTAGCCGCTACAAAAAGGGCTTCCACAAACATTTTTGCACATACAGATCCCTTTGCCTTCTTTAAGATCTTTTTGGGATATCAGCCCAGTAGTAACACTGCTGAATCAAAGGGTATGCAGAGTTTGGTAACTTTTTGAGCATAATTTCAAATTCTCTCCAGAATGGTTGGATTAGTTTACAATTCCACCAACAATGTATCAGTGTCCAATTATCCCTCCTGGATCTCTTTTCCAGGTCAGTTTTTTTTTTTTTTTTAAATTGAGATATTTCATATTGTTTTCTATTTTGCCATTATTTTTTTTTTCATTGTTTTTTGATTTCTCACAAAATCATTAGCTTCCAATTGCTTAATTCTAATTTTTAAGGAATTATTTTCCTCAGTGAGCTTTTGTATCTCCTTTCCCATGTCAATTTTGCTTTTTAAGGTATTCTTCCTCCTTGTTAGCTTCTTGTATTTGTATTTCTTTGCTTCACTATCATTTTTTTTTTCCAATTTTTCTTCTATCTTATATGATTTTAAAAATCTCTTTTGAGCTCTTCCATGGCTGTCTCTGAGACTAGTTCTTATTTTTCTTAGAGGCTTTGGATGTAAAATTTTTGTTACCTTCTTCTGAGTATGTTTTGATCTTCCTTGATAACCAGTAGTGACTTTCTATGGTCAATATCTTTTTCTCTTGTTTGCTCATTTTCCCAGCATATTACTCAGGGCTCTGTTTCCAGTATGGAGGGTGCAATATCTCAAGCTTCAGAGTTTTGTGCAACTGTTTTCAGAGATCCTTGTAAAAACTTGTGAGTTTTCAGTTTTTTCAAGGTGATATGAGCCAAGGAGGAGAAGTGTGTTTACTACTCTCCTTGCCTGTGTTCTGGTCTGTTGGTGATCACAAGCACTCTTTTCTGCCCTGGAACTGTAATAAGGGTCTCTGCTCTACTGTGTCCATAAACTCTGGTATGCTAGTGCTCTTCCTCACCTTGAAACTGTTGAGTCAGCACTTCAAGCTGGATCTGAGTATGGCTAAACCAATAGAGTCCTGCTTCAGTGCTAGCAAAGAGACCCCCTGTAATCTCTGTCCAACTGTTCGACTTCCTACAGTCTGTAAGCTAAGACTTCTGGAAACAAGTATTGGTGTTGCATTTTACTTTTTAGAATACTCTTTTTTTCCCTCTCAAGGAAAGGATATTCTAAGCTTTCCTTTAAAGAAAACAACAACTGTGTAGTTTTGGTTTGGTTATTGTTAGCTTTGTAGAATTACTACTTTTTTCCCCTCTCTATCCAGTTTTCCTGCATCCCCTCCAACATTTATCACTATTTTTTTCTGTCATCTTAGCCAACCTGACAGGTGTGTAGTGATATCTCAGAGTTGTTTTAATTTGTATTTCTCTGATCAGTAGTGATTTGGAATACCCTTTTATATGTCATGTAAGATTTTTAAAATATTAGCAAGTAGACTGCAGTAATATATCACAAAAATCATGTATTATGACCAATCTGAATTTATACCAGGAATTCTGGGCTGATTCAATGTAAGGAAAATAAGTAAAGACTAATAACAAAATCAATAAAAATCATGATTCATCAATGGATGCAGAAAAATATAACACTCATTGGTGTTTAAAAACAAAATGCTAAAGCATAGGGATAAATGGACCTTTCCTTTTTAAATGATAAGCAATATCTATATAAAGCCAAGAACAAGCATCTATAATGAGAATAAGCCAGAAACTTTTCCATTAAGATCAGAGATAAAGCAACAATATTGAGACAAGAAAAAGAAATTGAAGGACTAAGCCTAGGCAAAGAGGAAACAAATTTTTTTTTTTCAGATAATATGATGGTTTGTTTTTGTTTTGTAGAGAACCCAGAGAGTTAACCCAAAAAAGAAAAAAGAAAAGGGGAAAAAAAAAAAATATATATATATATATATATATATATATATATATATATATATATATATATATATATAAAACATCTAAATCTCTGGAAAGTTGCAGCATATAAAATAAACCCACACATATCATCCACTTTTCTGCATATTGCCAAAAAGTCCAATAGGAAAAAGATAGAGAAATTCCATTTGAAATAACTATGGACAGTATAAACTATTTGGGAAGCTAATGATGTCACTGAGAGAAGAGGGCCTAGGACAGAGCCAGAACACTCAACTTTTTTTGAGACTTCTTCAGGAAATTTTTTTTCATAATAATGGCTTTTTATTTTTAAAAATATATGAAAGGATAATTTTCAACATTCACCCTTGCAAAATCTTTGTGCTCCAAATTTTTCTCCCTATCTCCACCCCCTCCCCTAGATAATATCCAATATAGGTTCAACATGTGCAATTCCTCTAAACATAAAACGCAAGAAAAATCAGATCAAAAAGGGAAAAAAAAAAAAAATGAAAAAAAGAAAAAAACAAGCAAACCAACAACAGTGAAAATACTATGTTGTGATTCACATTCAGTACTCATGGTCCTCTGTGCATGTGAATAGCTTTCTCTACCACAAGTCTATTGGAATTACTTCATTGTTGAAAAAGAGCTAAGTCCATCACAGTTGATCATCACATAATCTTGTTATTGTATACAGTGATCTCCTGGTTCTGCTCATTTCACTCAGCATCAGTTCATGTAAGTCTCTCCAGGCCTCTCTGAAATCATCCTGATGATCATTTCTTATAGAACAATAATATTCTATAACATTCATATACCATAATTTATTCAACCATTCCCCAACTGATTGGCATTCACTCAGTTTCCAATTCTTTGCCACTACAAAAGGGGCTGCCACAAACATTTTTGCACATGTGGGTTCTGAAAATTGTTTTCTTAAATTGCTATATGGATCACTTGAGGGAACTGTTTTTGATGCCATTATCAAAGAGTTAGGAAATCTTTGTGCCCTACTCATTGTAGTAGTTTGGAAGACAGCTAGAAGATTAGAATTTGGGCGGAATTTTGGACATTTAACAACAGAACTAAGTAAACTTTATCATCTTATTGAAACTATGAATACAAAATGACCTGGTCTGTTGGCTGTACAATTAGGGGTTCTCAGTTTGGAACCTGTCCAACAGTCACTAACCATCAGAAGAAAAAGATAAGGAAAAAAATATCCTTCACCTACAAATTTTAAGTATTTTTGAAGTATTTCTTAGGCACCTGTCTATTCTCAGAGCTTCAATAAAAAGGCAATTTGATAATATAAGTCACATAAAGGTGATGATTTAATCTGTTTTCAGAAGACCTTGGAAGAACATGAAGAAGTATTACTATAGGTATTAAATCATCTAGAAACTGTGATCAGAAGCTGTTAAATGATGGGTTCTAGCTTTAGTGTTCAAGACTGTGGGTCTTGAGGAATGACACACCCTGAGAAGCATCATTCCCCACTTATCATTGCATATTTCCAAAGACTTCAGGATCTGAAGATGTTTCTGGAGTTTCATAACTATTATTGGAGAGTTGCAAAAGACTGTTGTGTTGTCAAAGCTTCTCATTCGCAAAAGGACATTGGATTCTATGCCCACCCTTATCCCCTGCTTTGCACATTATTGGGACATCATTGGCATTGGACTTTTGCTAATCCAAGCAGGTCCTTTGTGTTCTAGAAGTCTAAATGACTTGGGATCAGTTTCATATCAAGAGAACAATGACATTAGAAGCTTATTGGCATTTGTCTGCAGAGGACTCACTGACAGTAAAATGTATTAGCCCATCAATGGTGTTAAAAAACAAACAAACACCTACCTTGGCCTTGAAGTAACCTGTCCCTAAGTTTGGAGATTGCATAGAGCCTAGTTCAAAGTATAGAGATGATGATCTTCTGACCTTTGTCCAACTGCTGCTAGATAATACAAAATGGTTTAGTTTACAAAGAGAACTTTGTAAAGAGAGATTGTTGCCCTAATCTGTTGGGGCTTTTTGTGACTGAAACTTTGGTGACTCCCCCTTTGGGTTTAGAGTTGGGAATTAAGATAATGTAATACTCAGAGAATAAAGCCAGAAACACAAAAAAAGCATGTCTTCACAGTCTGGGGATTCAACCAGAAAATAAGACTTCAGGAAAAGTGATGTAAATTTCAATCTCCCAAAATGAGTTGCAGGGTGAGGGTCTTTAAAACAGTACAGTTGACCAAGAAAGGGTCTTCAAAAAATCAAGCTCAGCTCTCTTGAGTAAGGAGGGAAGAAAGTAATTAAAATTGGAATTTGGTAATGGAGAAATTATAATCAATCCTACAATAAAGTACAAAAAAAAGATACATTAGTGCAGTCTAAACCTATCTATCCTTGGGCTAACAGAGCATTTCATAATGATTTTCCATGTAAGTTTAGGAGAAAGCTGTTACTATCAAGGGTCCTGGTAATCCAGACCTGTAACCTATTATCTTTGATCCTCTATCCTCTCACCAATACCACAGATATTCAATCAATTGTCAAGTTTTTAAATGTTTACCTTCAAAACATCTCATGTATGCGCACTCTTTCTCTGACACTACAGCTACTCATATGTGCACTCTTCCAGTAGTTTACAATTTAGTCTTCCCTTACTTCTTTTCCCACTCCAGTGGATATCCTCCAATCACCTTTCAAATTTATCTTTCTAAAGTACTAAATACTTAGCACTTAATAAATTCTAGTTGACTGACTGGAAAGGGTGTAGATAGATTTTGTCAGCTCAAGATACAGCAAATAACACAAAAAAGTTAAGATTATATCCATTATATTCTGTTGAAAACAGCTTGAAATGATTAGCAAGAATATGCAACAAACAAGCCTTTGGACTTGGTGTAAATTGATTTCTTATATGCAAAGGAGGATCAGAAAAATATCACATTAACATTCTAGTGATAATTTGCCTGATATATCCAACAGCTCTCCCAGAAAGCCTATTGGTCCTTCCCTTGAGCTTTCTTTTAAAGTTATTTTTGATTGATGAATTTTTCTCCATCATTCATTTCCCATTATTTGTCCTTTCCCTTCAATAAACTCTCCTTTGAAATGAAAAAGTTTACTGATTAACAATTATCCCTCCCATCAACTCTGCTTTAAGCATTTGAGACTAGGTTTTTCTGATTCCAGGCTCCAGCAGATTTCAGCACAGCTGCCTCTGGATTCTTTCTTTCTTTAGCATCTTTGCTTCATGTTGGGTATGAAGTGGAACCTCAAAGATGTTTTAATTTGCCTAAGTAAAAAATAAATTATGTTTACATGATGATTAGAAACCTTGGTTGATTGCAGATGAACTGTCTTGAAATCCTTAAGAATAAGCTAAGATGTTTCAAAATACACCTGAGTGGAGAAAAGATCAGAAGTCATGTAAAGATTTTTATTACAAATAAGTTTCTTAATATTCAGTTGATACATAAGCTATGCTTGTGTTTACTCTTACATCCTATAGAAACAATTTTTTCCTAGCAAGACCCAGTTTTGAGATTCTGCAATTACCCTCCTACAGTCTTATTGACAATGTGAATTGGCTTACCAAGATCTTTCTTCAGAGATAATATGAAGGTAAATTATATCCAACTTAAATTACCACAGATTTCAAATTAGAAAGGGCCAAATTTCAGTTCTGCAGTATTTCTATGTGTCCATTAACACTTGTTTATTGTTTTTTTTTTTAAGTTCATTTTTTTAACCTTTTGATTTATTACTTAGACTGTAAATTCTTGAAAGACAAATTCCCTCTGCTTTTGTACTTTTTCTTCCTATAGCACTTAAATACAATGTTTTAATATTGGTATACACTCAAGGTTAACTGTCAGCCTAGGAGAGAAGTTTGAGTTCAGAGAAATTGATTGAAGTAAAAAATGGATGGATAGCTTCTTTTACTAATTTAAAAAAAAAATCTTATACTTTACTAATTGATTGTGATTTGGGCAAAGGGATTGGTGGCCACATGACTAATATAATGTACCTTTTTGAAGAGTCAGAAGACCAGAAAGGGTGGGGAGGTATAAAGACCCCAGTGGTTTACAGTAGAATTTCTGGAGGGCAGGAAGGAAGTTTTCTATAGGAAACATTATTATTATTATTATTATTATTATTATTATTATTATTATTATTATTATCTGCCTTGCAATTTTTATTGCTGTAGAAGAAAATCAAGTAAGATACATATGATCAGATATGATAACACTTTTTGTTTGATTTCGTTAAAATTATTGGATATGCTTATGTCTTCAATTGAATCTTATCTAGGAAGAGGGGATAAAGTTTTACTAAAAAAGACTTTTTGAAAATCAAGGAACTTTGGCATCTTGGATACATTCTGGCCTTTATCATAGAGCTTTTAATTCCCCACTTATAAAAACCTATTATACTTTTAAGAGTTTTAAGACCTTTGAGGTTGATATGACCTCAGAGGTGATCTAATTCAACCTCCTTTCTAATAGAATCTTTCTTATTATATTTCTGAGAGGTATTCATCTAGCATTTTTTTGAATCACCTGTAAGTAAAACAGGGAGCTCAGTAACTACTGAGGGGGAGCCCCATTGTATTTTTGCAAAATAGTAGTAATTAGGAATTTTTTCTGCTGTTTGGGATTCTTTTGATTTGGGTATGTCAAATATCTTCCACTTGTGGAGATGAACTTACATTTTTTAAAAGCCACATCCAACAGGTCTTCGTTAAATATTATCTTTCCTTCTAATTTCTGATAATTAGCCCTAAGGTCTCCCCTTGGAAAGCAAGCAAGAAGAGCCTATTTCCTCTTCCACATAATTGTGGAAATTCTAGGACATTAGGAATAGTGTGTGTGTGTGTGTGTGTGTGTGTGTGTGTGTGTGTGTGTGTGTGTGTGTGTGTGTGTGTGTGTGTGTAACTCATAGTATGCATATATATGTCTCTTTTCTGCTTACTTTACTCTATCAATTCACTTAAGAGTCCTCAGTTTTTCTGAAGATTTTCTCTTAAATTTTTTAAATAGCACAATGATAATGTATTATTTTCACATGCTATAATTTGCTTATCCATTCCCCAGTTGACAGGCGCTCCTCTTTTGTTCCCCCAAATACTGCTAATTAAATGGTTGGGTATACATACCTTTGACTGATTTTTTTTTCTTTTCTTTCTTTCTTTTCCCTTTTCTCTTTCTCTTTCTCTTTCTCTTTCTCTTTCTCTTTCTCTTTCTCTTTCTCTTTCTCTTTCTCTTTCTCTTTCTCTTTCTCTTTTCTTTTCTTTTCTTTCCTGAGGCTGGGGTTAAGTGACTTGCCCAGGGTCACACAGCTAGGACGTGTTAAGTGTCTGAGACCAGATTTGAACTCTGGTCCTCCTGAATTCAGGGCTGGTGCTCTATCCATTGCGCCACCTAGCTGCCCCCAACTAATTTCTTTGAAGTATACCCAGTGTGGTATCACTAAATCAAAGGATATAAAACAACAGTGATTTTTTTTTTTTAAATAATGATTCTAAATTGCTTTTCAGACTAATTGGACCCATTCATAACTCTATTGACTTTGAATGAGTGTCTAGCTTCAGATCCTCTTCAATAATTATTTCCTTTCTTCTTTTCTTCCTTTTTTCCTTCCTTCCTTTCTTGCTTCCATTTCTGATGAATATAAAATACTCAAAGTAGTTTTGAAATTATCTCTTATTATTTTTAAAGGAGCATTTTCATTTTTTAAAATAACTTTTATTTTTCCTAATACATGCAAACCTTGTATTCCAAATTTTCCTCTCTCACATAAAGTGCTTGCAATCTAATCTAGGTTAAACATTTGCAGTTCTTCTAAATAGATTTCCATATTTGTCATGCCACACAAGCAAAATCAGGTCAAAAGGTGAAAGAAAAAACAAAAAACAAAAAAACATGGGGAGGAGGGAGGAACAAGCAACAACAAAAAGTGAAAATACTATGCTTTAACCCACATTTAGTCCCATAGTTCTCTCTCTGGATGTGAATGATTCTCTCCATCACTAATCTATTGGAATTGCCTTGAATCAACTCATTATTGAAAAGAGCCAAGTCCATCAAAGTTGATCATCACATAATCTTGTTGTTATTGTATACAATATTCTCTTGGTTCTACCTCACTTTACTTAGCATCAGTTCATGTAAGTCTCTCAGACCTTTATGTTATAGAACAATAATATTCCATTGCAATTCTTATACCATATTTTATTAGCCATTCCCCAATTAATGGGCAATCACTCAGTTTCCAGTTCCTTGGTACTACAAAAAGGGCTACAACATTTTTGCACATGTGAGTCCTTATCTCTTTTTTTATGATCTCTTTGGGATGCAGACCCAGCTGGGTTCTAAATTGCTCTCCAGAATGGTTAGATCAGTTCACAACTCCACTAACAAAATGTTAGTGTTCCAGTTTTCCCACATCCTCCAACATTTACCATTATCTTTTCCTGCCATTTCAGTCAATTTGAGAGATGTGAAATGGTACCTCAGTGTTGTCTTAATTTTTATTTCTCTAATCAGTAGTAATTGAGTTAGAGCATTTTTTTCCACATGACTAGAAATGACTTTTATTTTATTACCTGAAAATTGTCTATTCATATCCTTTGACCATTTATTAATTGAGGAATGGCTTGTATTCTTATAAATTCTTCATATGTTCTCTGCGTATTTTAGAAATTAGGCCTTTATCAGAAACACATTTGTAAAAAAAAAAAAAAAAAAAAAAAAAAAATTCCCAACTTTCTGCTTCCCTTTTAATGTTGGTTGCATTGGTTTTGTTTGTACAAACCTTTTTTTAATTTAATGTAATCAGACTTATCCGTTTTGCATTTCATAATATTCTCTTGGTCTTCTTTGGCCATAAATTTCTTCCTTCTTCACATATCTGTTCCTTGTTCTCCTAATTTGCTTTATGTTTAAATTATGAATTCATTTCAGCCTTATCTTGGTATAAAGTGGTAGATGTTGGTCAATGCCTAGTTTCTATCATACTGTTTTCCAGTTTTGCTAGCAGTTTTTGTCAAATAATGAGTTCTTATCCCAAAAGCCTGGAGTCTTAGGGTTTATCAATTGCCAAGTTTTATTTTATCACCTGCTTTTATTTAATTCCATAGTTGTTATAATGTTTTTTTCTGCTTTCAGTTTTATGATCTCCTCTTTGATTTTCAAAATTCCTATTTTAATGATTAATTGGGTTTTGAATTTAATTTCTCCCTCTCTTCCCCATTTAGGAAATTGTTAAGTAAATTTTGATACATCACAAAAACTCCACCAGAAATGATTTAAAAATTTCAAAGACCTTGAAAAAACTTAAATTGAATTGATATGTAATATGAAGAAAACACAATTAGGAAAACAATATATACCATTACCATATTAATGTAACTAGAAAGAACAAAAAAGTAAAAACTGAATAACGTGGTTACAGTGACAACATTTGCCTTTCTACACACCACCTTCCTGTAAGATGGTATAGAACATGATCAACAGACCTAGAGGAAAGAAGATCTCTTGAGTTCAGATTCTGATTCAGATATTAACTCATTTAACTTCTGTCTGCTTCGGTTTCCTCAACTATATAATAAGGATTATCTATCTACTTTTCGGAATGGTTGTGAGATTGTAAGGCCTGAGACACGTAACATGAACTGTTGCTATTTAAAGTGAGGTAGAACCAAGAGAACATTGTACACAGTAATAAGATTGTGTGGTAATCAACTGTGATGGACTTGGCTCTTTTCAATAATGAGTTGATTCAAGACAATTTTAATAGAATGGAGAGAACCATCCACATCCAAGAAAGAACTACAGGGACTGAATGTGGATCAAGCCATAGTATTTTCACTTTCTGTTGTTGTTGCTTGGTGGGTTTTTTTGTTTTTTTGTTTTTTTTTTTTCTCTTTCATCTTTTGACCTAATTTTGTGTAGCATGACAAATATGAAAATCTGTTTAGAAGAATTGCAAATATTTAACCTAGATTGGATTGCAAGCTTTTTATGTGAGAAAGGAAAATTTGGGATACAAGGTTTGCATATTTTAGGAAAAATAAAAATTATTATATTTATATCAAACGATACAAATCTAAGATGCTTAGTATAGTGTAAAGGGCTAGAACTGAGCAATGCACTTGGATAATGAAGCACTTGAGACTAATTGCCAATTGGACAGTTCCCTATTAACTTGTTTGAAGGTTGACCCTCCCCAGCTGGTCTGTGCTGACTTGATTGGTGGGACAAAGAGGGGGAAGTGATGTGTGTGGGAGGAGGAGGAAGAGGAATAGGAATAGGAATTGAGACAGAGAAGCTGACTCAGTCTCTCCTGACTTTTGAGAGAGGAAGGTGTGTGGGAGGTTGCTAGGCCTAACCCCCTGACCTTGACTGTAAAAGATCAAGAATAAAGACATTTCCGGCTGATTTCTGGAAAGACAGAGTTCCAGCATTTTGGTGCCCAATGTGGGGTGCCATTTGTAACATGCCCTCCTGGCAATTACAATTACTATTCTGTCCTAGGCCCAACAGAGCACCTTTGACCACGGACCTTTGCAGTGTCAACTCTACCCGGCTCGCCGCCTCTGAGGCCTTCAAAGGTCTCTGGCCACAACCTCTTGAATCTATAGTTTAATAACCAGTAGCACGCTCAAGAACAGCCACGTGTAATCTTAAAAGCCTTTATTATACCTACTCACATAATGCCCTGACTTGTTGGTTCCCGAGTGAACACCTGGTCAGAAGACCCCTGTGTTCACTACCAAATTCATTACCTCTCTCAGCTATCCATCAGCTTGGCTTGGCTTGGCTTGGCTACCCCAGGCTAGAGAGCCAGGTTAAAGAGAGCCAGGTTAAAGAGAGCGACTGCTGTCTGCAGTGGGCTTATAGAGGGCCTGTGAGGTCACACGCATAGCCAACCAGTGAGAGAGTCATACATTACGAAGCTATCTCAATATGGACAGGATCCCCCACCCACAGGGCAGTCCTATATCCACAGAGAATACTTCCGTGCCACTCAATCTCCTGTTGCACTGTGGTGCCGCCCATTTAAAGGGCCCTTACAGTACAGTGCCTGGTACATCATAGGTATTTAATAAATGCTTATTTTCTTTTCAGAGGGTGTAGAGTTGTTATGGGATCAACCTGCTAAGAGCTGCTGGGTGTTATGGAGTCTCTTGCTAGTGGGTGTTGGAGATCTAATTCTTACTAGCAGAATAGATCCCTTCATGTGAGAGGATGATAACAATACAAGGATACTGAGAGGCAGTTGTATTCTCTGACCCTCCCTCCTCTTCCTTCTTGCCTCAGATTTATTTCATTCTCAATTCACAAGCAACATCTGTGTCAGCAAAATCTGGTTTGCAATTCCTTCAAGTGTGTTATGATTCATAGCTGTGGAGGCTTTCCAGCGAACTAACCTGCCCCTTTACACTTAGTTATGGTCCTTAACAATTCCCTGTTTTTTGTTTTATGGAAATATGATTATTTTTCCCCAATAGCAGGGTCAGTAAGTTTGTTCAATATTGTGAAGTGGCTATATTATCTGAGTCTGCATGCTGAGGAATGCAAACAGAACTGTCAAAGTCTTTTCCGTCCTATTCCTCTGGATGGTTGCAGGGTGAGACCGATATAGCAGGTGAGATATCATGGAGGCGAACTTTCTGACAAACAGGAGAAGTTGGATTGTAGGCAGAACAGATATTTTTTGTAAGTCCCTCATCCATCTCCTGGTCGGCCTTTTGATGTGAGGGCCCATTTTAATTACCTGACTGAAAAAGTCTTACTGGGTCTCGTCTCCCTTTCCTTCCCAGGAGAGTTCCTTCCGTAGCCCACTTTCCTTCCCTACAAGTTACTGAAGGAACTCTCCTGGGAGGATCCTACTTATGAACAGTTCTTGAGCACTGCTGCTTCTTTGTTTCTTGTGCTTCTTGTGTCCCTGTTCGGGCCCCATTTGTTATGAGAGCCACCTGCTAGTGGCTGTTAGGGATCTAATTCTGACCAACAGGATAGATCTCTTCATGTGAGACGATGATAACATGTTGGGCATCAAAATGTATGATGGGTGCCAAAATATGCCATCCAGACTAACTTTCTGGAGGATCTTGGGACCAGCCCAAATCGATTTCTTGGTCTTAGTGGAGGAGAGTGATAAAGCAGGTACCCATGAGAATGGTCAAAGATGGAGTCCATTTATTTCAAGTCCTCTCAGCCTCTAAATACCTCAGTACAATTAAGTTACTACAGCACATTGAGCATGTGCTAGCTAGTTATAGAACCATTACATCATCTCAGAAAAGGTGCAAGTGCTAACTGTAAGCACACTATTGATATGTAAATGCATCTCTTAAAAAGTATCCCTTGCTTCAAGTAGAACACAGATAGTCACACACCCCTCCCACCCCCCTACTCCCACTTCTCAGGAAGGGTGAGATCCAAACCAGACATTGTTAGCAGATTCCCTCTGGGCTAAAGTGTCTTTATACCGACCAAGAGTTTCCCCACTGTCTGTGGTCTCTACATAGAGTATGTGCTGAACATATGCTATTAGATTTTGTTGATGTGGTTAGTTTTGCAGAACTTTTTTTTTGTTTGTTTTCCTTTTTAAAAACTTTGTCTTATAAAGAGAGAAGAGAGGCTATACAGGATGTCTTTAAGCTATTTAAGTTTAAATGGCTATTTGAAGTATTAAAGCTTTGTTTTTCATATCACTTCACTTCAAAACACATGATGAAACCAAAATTTTGGTGCAGGATTTAAATATGCTCCAAAACTTTTGGAATCCTGTTTAAAACACAAACATACACATGTTATATTTACCATATGTGTGTATGCATACATATATATATATACATACATATGTATATCTATACATTCTAGTATAAAACAAAATTAATGATAAAATTAATAAAAAATAGATTATTTTCAAAATCTGATAACATCTACTCTATGCTGAATGTCCCAAAAGGATTGAACTACATGATCCTTTCTAACTTCAGACTTCTGTAATTCACCAGAGTTATTCATCTTGATGGACATTTCCACAGTGATAATTTAGTTCTATTTTTCTCTAATTTTATCCTTACCCAAAGAAATCAAGTCAGTCAATACTTAAAATTAGTTCAGATTGTTCACTGGAAGGTCATATACTGAAGCTGAAACTTTAAATGCTTTGTTTACATAATAAGAAGACAGGACTTATTGGAGAAGATCTGATGTTGGGAAAGATCAAAGGAAAATGGAAAAGTTGACTGCAGAGGATGAGATAGTGTTATGCAAACAATGAGCATGAACTTGGGCAGACTAAGAGAAAGAAAGGGGAAGATAGAAGGGCCTGGTGTGCTGTGGTTCATGGGGTCACAAAGACCCAGACACAACTGAACAACACCAACAAAAAATGTTGTCAGATGTACTTTTCTTCCTCCTATTCTCCCCAATTTGGCAGTTTTCTACATAGATGTATACATCTTAGATAGATTGTAATTTCAACATTCCTGTCAGACTGTTTTTTTTGAAGAAAGTTTTTTTATTTCTTTCTACTAATAACTATTATTATTTGAATCAAATCTAAAGGCAGATCCATTCTCGTGAATGACCTCTTTTTTTTTTTTTTCTTTTTTTTTTTTTAAATCTCTGGAGCTTTGGCATT
Organism: Sminthopsis crassicaudata; assembly: GCF_048593235.1. NCBI lineage: Eukaryota > Metazoa > Chordata > Mammalia > Dasyuromorphia > Dasyuridae > Sminthopsis > Sminthopsis crassicaudata. The sequence goes on along the minus strand of NC_133620.1, from coordinate 283,688,810 downwards.
CATAGCTTTATGACTTGCCCATTTCATTTCTTTTGACTCCCCTTTCACAGATTTTTACTTTGTGCAAATTACTGTTTTCTACCACCAGAATAGGATTGCTTAACATATGCTTTGACTACTCATGTCATATATTGATCCTTGATTCTCTCTCTCACTAAGTCTCTATTCATGCTGTCTTTGGTTCCCAAAGTATTCCCCCCTTTTCATATTTTTTTATCCAGAGCTAATTTACATTTTCCCCAAATCCTCAAATCTTAATACTACCTCTATGAAAAATTTTCCTGATTACTCAACTTACGTTGATCTTTCCTTTTTCTGTTTTCTTGTGTGTATAATATTGAATAATAAAAAATACATGCCACTTACTCTGTAAAGAACTTTACTAATCTGTTTTCTGTTTGATTTGTATGAGTATTATTTCTCTCTTTATGTAGACTTTAAGCATCTCTTGGGGATAGGAATCATGTTCTTGTCATCTTTGCTTTTTAATTGATACCTAAGGCACTATGAGATACTTTATAATAATGATTTAATTTGTATATTTTGACCCTCTACCTCCCTTGCCCTTTGCAAATCTGTGTCTTTAAACTCTTTCAGAACTTGTATTTACTCAACATTCCTTCAAGAAATCTGATGCCTTTTGGATTAATAACACAGCAGTGTACCTGAATCATTGACTTATTAGAATAAATTTCTATAGAACCTTTACTCTGAACGCATCAGCATCAGTGAAATTCTCTTTCTGTTACCAGAAAGGTCTTTCACCCTAACACACTGAAGATCATATTGTCCCATGGAAGCCACTTTCCTCTCATTAGTGGCTTCCACACAGTGAATGAGAGGGAAACCCACTGCTTGTTAGTTAGTTTACAGCTTCTTCCTGTTGCCAGCAATAATCCCAAATGATCACTTACCATGTAACAATAGAACAGCATAATCCGTATGGAAATGTGTTGTGGCTGACATTGAGTTCAGTTTACTGATTCTCTGGTTGGACAGATAACTTTCCTTGAAACCTTTGGGAAAATCTATGTAGAAAGATATTGTAGCAAGAAAGTTCAGATCTCTGGATAAACTCAATTACTCAGAGACAAAATACTGTTTGACCCCATACACACACACAAAAAGTTATGTGTGTGTCTACCCATAAACATTGTCATGTGGCCAAACAACTCAAATTGCCCAGGCTTCTGCAATTGAAGCCGTGCAGTACTAAAGAGCTAATCTTACTAGTAGGCATGATGGCTAATTGAATATAATCCATTCTCTCTGATTTACCCACCCAATCATCAACCCCCCAAAATAGAATTAGAGGCAACATTACTTAGAAGATGTAGTGAGAGCTATTTCATCATGTAGCCCCAACTGAAAAGTCTGGGTTAACATAGTTAATGAGATCATAGATTCTGTCTATACAATACAATAAGAAAGCAATTGAGTCTATCGTAATTTAATTGGGACATGAAGGGAAGGAAGAAGGCTTGGCTTGATGGGACAAAGAGGATATATGTGGCATATAGTAGGGAAGGACAAGTAGGTTAGCTGGACTAATTTGGAAACTACAAAGTTTTCCATATCACTTTGTCTCTGCGATGTTCTCCCTTTGTGTAAATAGGCAGTTCCAGAAGGCCTCTACAAAGAACTGTTTTTATGTAATGCAGATTTGCCTGAAAACAAGGGGAAGAGAAAGAGATAGGATATGGGTCATAGGCCTGTGGAGCAAGAGGGTCTACACAAGGCTCCAGGATGTGTGGGGGCTGGGAATGAAGAGGTGAAAGCAGAAGGAAGGCACATGGAACTGGGACTATATATGTGAGGACCTTGCCAGGACTGAGAGGAAGACCATGTTGGGATCATACTGGGTAAACTGGGGCAAAAGTCTTCTCAGAACCCCCATTTTTCTGCTTTCACTTACAGAGGTTTTTTTTTTGGGGGGGGGAGGTAGGAAAAGCCTATGGTGCAGAGCAGAAGATCAGGGCTTCAGAGGGAGCACAGTGTTGTACAGTAAAATGAGCATAGTTGTGGTTCTTTGGGGTTTTTTTGTTTTTTTGGAATGTGGGTAAAGTCAAATTTGCATAATGCAAATTTATGTAACTCAAGAGCTGTCTATATAGATGTTCTGCCTGACCTCTTAAATTTAAACATAAAATCAGAATCTAGGATATAGATTAAGCTGCTTATTCTTGTTCTGGTTGCCATAGAGATGATCAGCAGGTATCCCTCCTTTCTTCTTTGTAACCTGGCATGAATGATAATCAACATGACCAATCATGACTTTCCCACGTGTATATGTGTGTGTATGTATGCATGTGTATACATTACACTGCTACTTGGGAATTCCTGAACAGGGCATTTTGCTCACCTTTATGAGAGCAGTCAAGCAAACTCTTTAGGGCCTTTGGTGGAGCTGAGTATTTATTGCCTTTGGGTGAGACCAAATAGATTTATGTTTTCCACAAGGGGAAGCAGAAATATTTTAGAAAGGAAGGAAAGAAAAAAAGGAGAGATAAAGAGAGGGAAAGAAAGTGAAAGAGAAAGAAAGAAATGTGTTGTGGGAAGTGTGGGAGTAATATAATATTCAGAAGTAGAAGTCATATTCAGCCCCTTTATTTTATAAATTGACAGTGGGTGACACAATCAGGATCCTAAAAAATGTCACATTTTTCACTTTGGTTCAAAAATGTAGTTCCTGAAGTCCATTACAGACAAGGCATGGCTAGATAGTAGTTAATTTTCTAATTAACTAGAAAAAAATTTGGTCATCTTAGTGACCAGTCTGCCTCCTGCACTCTTGGGATAATGAGAACCTCCCATGTGTATGTGTTTCCCCCATTAGAAGGGCAGCTCCTGAAGGTCAGGGACTATGTGACTTCTCTGCTTCTATTCCAGCCCTTAGTACTGTGCCGTGTACCCTCTGAGTGCTAAATATGGGTTTCATTTATTCATTGTTCAATTTCTTCATTTTCAAAACAGTTTGGATGACTTGGCCAAAGGCACACGGGTAGATGGGACAACTGAACCTCAAATCTAGAGCTTTGCCCATAACAAAAGAGGAAATGAATGTGCAAGTGGATATTTGAAGAAGAGAGTAAAAAGAAAGAGAAGTTGTTTAGGGAAGGAGGTACCTGTGATAGGAAGTAATAGAACTGACTCAAATGTACCCATTTCATAGAGTTTTTGTGAAGATCAAAGGAGACAATATTTGCAAAGGTTCAGCACAGTTCCCGGCACATAAATGCATGTTCTCTTTCTTCCTCCACTCCTTTTGTATCACAGGCTGCCTTTTGTTCCCTTCTACCATTCTCCAGTCTTAACGAAGATAGGAGTATTTATCCCTATAATCTCTCTCCTGAAGGTGCATCTCTACATAAGTTTCTATCAGTTTGGCTTGGTTATATAAGCTCTTGTTGTATATTCACAGAGCTCTGTGCCCTAGTAGATGCTCAAAAAGGTTTGTTGGATGGATAAAAAATAGTGAATATTTTCAGTTCATGATTTGATATTTAGAATGGAGCACTTTGTTTTTGCAGGTAACGGTGCTTCTGTTCAACTATAATGGAATGGGTGAATGATGCAGTACCATACCAGTTGGGGAGTTGAGTAGAGCTTGTGTTGTGTGCTGAGTCTGGGCTCCCCTGCCTCCTCTGGTCTCCCCTTTGCCTGGAGCACTAATTTAGTGCTTGAAGATTTTATATTTGAAGCTGGGGATGTTAAGGAGCCACTGAAGTTTACTGAATGGAAGGGGAATAGCATGATCAGACTGGTACTGGAGAAAGCTCAGAACAGCTAAATGGAGTCAGGGCTGGAGCAGGGAGAGGCCAGGAAAGCAAGGAGACCAGCCAGGAAGCTTTTGGGGTGTCCAGACATGACATAATGACCCCTACAGCAGGGTCACAGTGGTTGACAGAAAGAAGGGGGCTGACATGAGGTGGTACAAAGGCAGAATTGACCATATTTGGGAACTGATTGGATATGAGAAGTAAGAAAGAGTCCAGGGTGGCACCTATCAGTCATTCAGCATTATATAGTACCTTTTCCGTTCCAGATACTGCTAAGTCCTGAGAATACAAAGGAGGTTTTGTACAACAAATAAGATATATGCAATATAAATTGTAGATATTGTAGATAATCAATTAAGGGAAAGTATTAGGGGATCAGAAAATACTTTTTTTCTCCTAAAAGGTGAAAAGCTGGGACTTGAAAAGAAGGCATTGAAGGAATTGAAGAGTAGAGAGAATATCTAGATAGGCATTGGGGACAGCAGGAGAAAATTCTTGGAGTCAAGAGATGAATGGATTGTCTTGTTTGAGGAATATCAAAGAGGCTAATGTCACTGGATCACATAATCCTTGGGGGGAAAATACAATGTAAGAAGAAAACTGGGGGAGGAGGAAGCAGGACAAAAGTTATGTTTATATTTGATTCTAACTGTAACAGAAAATTTATTGAGTAGAAGGGAGGGAGAAGAGTGGAGAAGGAGAAAAGAAAATTCAGATCTTTGCTTTAGGAACATTGGTTTGCCAGCTGAGTGTAGAGGAGGCATTGAAGGAAGGCTTGTGGCTGGAAGTCCAACCAACTATTGTAAATAGTCCAAGCCTGAGATGATGAGTAAAATGTCATGAAAACCTAGAAAATTGGGGATTGGCTAAAATAAGTTATGGTACATGAAGGTAATGGAATATTATTGTTCTATAAGAAACGAGAAAGCTAATTTCAGAAAAGCTTGGAAAGACATGAACTGATGGTATGTGAGCAGGAGGAGGAGCTCATTGTAATGGTAAGATTATGTAATGATCAACGATGATAGACTTAGTGCTTTTCAGCAACACAGTGATCCAATACTATTCCTATAAAATTGGAATGGAAAATGCCATCTGCATCCAGAAGAACTATTAAGATTAAAGGCATATCAAAGCATATTATTTTTACTAATGCATTGTTTGTTGGCTTGATTTTTCTTTCTCATGGTTTTTTTCCCTTTTGTTCTGATTTTTCTTGTACTACATGACAGATATGGAGATGTTTAAAATAATTGTACATATATAACCTCTAGAAGATCACTTGCTGTCTTAGGAAGAGGTAGAAATTAGGAAAGGAGGGGGGGAAATTGGAATTCAAGCATGACAAAAATGAATGTTAAACTATCTTTACATGTGATTGGAAAAATAAAATACTATTGAGGAAGATAAAAGAATGGACTAAAATTAAGACAGTATATGGTAAAGATGTTTTATATATATATATATTTTTTTTTTTTTAAAAAGGAAAATGAAAGGAAGATGGTGTTCTCAAGGAGTAAAGACTTGGAAAGGAGGAAGAGAGATATGGAATTGAAAATGCGTAGACTTATGTGATCTTGGCTCCAGATTAAAGGGACTTCTGCACTATTTACTTTTATGGTAGCAGGAGGATACTGATCTGTCTGTACAAAAACCTGTCTTCATTGTCTTCAGTCCTGATAGGTTTAGCCCACCGGTATAGCTAGAAGGTAATAGTGTCATGAGTCAGCAAACATTAGGTTTGGGGCATCCCTAAAATTAAAGAAGATATGACCATTCTGAAAGTATATGCTACATTTTACCCCGGGGGGGGGGAAGCAATCTTATATTTAAAATACTATGTTGCCCAACTTGCTTTGCCTCACCCCATTTTAAGCTATGCTTTGAATTTGGATAGCCATCCCCAGTAATGGGGATCTTGAAACTGCTAAACAGAATGTAAGGAGTAGGCCAATGGATGTTGATGCATAATTGCAGAAATAAAACTCCTCTCAATTCTCTGTGCTTGAATAGATTACTTTTTAAATTCAAAGATAGCATTTTCATTGCACTTTGCGTATGTCCTCTGACAGATGAGATGGTCAGGAAAAGCAAACTTTTTTAAGTTAGCCATTTGAAAACAATAATTTAGGAGTACAATCTTCTGCTTTGAAATGTTTTGATTCATTTTCAAACCAGATAGAAATAGTTTTTAGTTAGTGTCATTTACATTGTATATAACTATATTTCTATATCTACTGGATAAGTAGAAATAGATGGAAGCTTTTTTGTTTATTCTTTAGTCTAGACAGTTATATCTAGCTAAAGAGATCATTGTCAAACAACATTAAACCTTTTCTTAAAGCCATAACTTAATGCTAGTTATAAGAAATTATTCTTTCCTTTGTACCTTTATACCTAAATACCTAGTACAGATGTGGTATTAAGTTGAAAATGATATCTTTATTTGTTTTGTCCCTTTTAACACAGGGATGAAGCACATAATAAATGTGCTTTCTCCAGATTAGAGGATTTTCCTTTCCTACCATATGCCCCCTTATCCATGCCCAGTAGTTGGAAATTTGGTCAAATTTCCTAGAAAACTACCTGCTTTCTTTTTCCCCATCCATCTTTACTGCATTTGCAGTCCTCCCTAAACGTGGAACAGTAATCAAATCTTAGGATTTTGGGAGCTCCCCAACATTTATCAACTCTACTCCACCAAATAACTCTTAATTTTTAAAAATTTGACCCCTTGTTGCCTCAGAAATGAAATTCATTTGCAGCTAAGGATATTTGTCTGGATCGGGGAGGAAGCATTTAGACGCCTAAGAAGCAGGGATTTCTTCAGTCCCTGTCCTTCCAGTGTAATTGAAAAGCTAAATATTGTGGAATTTTAAAGCTTGTTATTTAGGAACATCTTTATATTTTGGAGTAGTTTTCTGGAATATTGTCTTCAAGATAAATTGTGAATTATGTGAAATATGTTAATTATGAATACCTTCTCTAAAATTTGTCACATAAACTCAAAGTAGACTTGATATTGATAAATTTGGCCACAGCCTTGTTTGTTTTTGCAAAATCTCTACAATCTAGAAGGTTTTAGAAAACTTCCCTTCATCCTGTCTCTTAATAGCTACCAGCTTTTCTGTCTCCAGGAAAATAGACACAAAACACTTTGAAACACAAGCAATACGTGATTAAACTTGGAAACACAAATCCTCTGGTTCTGTATCTGAAAGAGGCTTGCAGAATCCCTAACCATACCTATTAGGGAGCCTCCACAGTATTTTTCTGTCTTTAAAAACCTGTCCTTCCCCCTTCAGGGTATCCCCAAACACACTATCTGAGCTGCCTCATGCCTTCTCTGTATATTTCTCCAAAAATCTGTGTGTTGTGATCAGAAATCTTTTGTCACCTTTCTTTTGATTATATATTTATAGCATCATCAAGGGCAGGTATTCATGGTAGTGGCAAGCAAGCCATGAAGTCTATATAACCCCATGATGTTCAGAAAAAGGAAGCTCCTGCCTCAGTTCTAGTTTTTCAGAAAAGGTTGCCTAGAGCTAGAAGGGAGAAGAGCTATCTCTTCTCCAGAAGCACAGAGGTGTCCCCTGGGGTTCTGCCTGTGTGGGAGCAGGAGTTAGCATGTCACTTAAGAAGATCCTACTCTTAATGTGTGAATTGGTGGAGAAGAATCCTGTGCTACCTTGAGGACAATAGGAATACAATGGTAGAACTAGAAGAGAACTTAAAGAACACTCAGTGGTGGCTCTGTGATGTGAGCTAGCAAGCGCTTTATAGAGGAACTAGTTCACCTCTTCCTTTCAGATCCAGAATGGGGCCCAGGGTCTAGGTGGGGAGCCAAGCCAGGAACAAAATCTAAATCTAATAACTTGCAATCTTTTTACTCTGCCCCACTGCCTTCTGTGGAAATGGCTTGTGTTTGAAGCTGATGGACAGTGAGAAAAAGGAAAGAAATAACCACCTTCACCCTGTTGCTCTTTTCCATAGAGGTCCCATTAATTAACATGCTTGAAAAGTGCTTCATACAGGTGATAACTTTCCTCTTTTTTCTTCCCAGCCACAGAAATCTTAGTTTGGCATTTGCAATTTAGAAGTACCCTAAAACTCCTATTTCTCTGTTACTTGGGCAGGAATTGTTTATATGTGTGTGTGTGTGTGTGTGTGTGTGTGTGTGCACGCGTCTGTGTGCGGACACACGCACAAATGCCCTGGTGATGGCTCAACCAGCCACAGAAATAATTCCAGATGAAAAATTTTTCCAGAGTGCAGCCTTGCCACCCTCTGACCCAAGACAGCCTCAGACGGGGCTCTGGGTGAAAAAGAGCATCCTTCCATTCAGCCAAAGCTTTGTTGGTTGTTTTCTAGGGTGCTTTTGCTTAGTTTGAAAAAAAATCTTTTAAAGGGCAATGAAATGCCGAAATTGGAGAAAAAAAAGTCCTGAAAGAATATGTTCAGCAGAACAGCAGAACACATCTGCTGGTACAGCCAGCCTATTGGAGCTACTAGTGTGATGGTGATGAGGTGGAAGGTAGCACTTAGAAGAAGCTGGGGTGGCTTGAGAACCAAACCACTGGCTACACTGCCAAGCACCTTATAGCTTTGGCCAATTGAAGGCTGATGCTAACACCAAAGAGTTAATTGATGTCTTGCTCCTCAGCTACTGGAATGGAATGAACAAAAGAACAAATTATTATTCCTGTGGCAGAAAATGCCTAGAGCCAGTTTCTCTTGGTTTTTAAATCTTTGTTTTTCTCTAGATAAAATAATTTAGCATAATGTGTACATTGTCTCCTCTTCCTTTTATTGGGAAGGGGTGAAAGAATTGTCCCAAAGTGGGCTTTTTGCAATTCAGATTTCATTGCACAGTTATGGTTTTAGCTCTCCAGAAGAGAGGAATAGCAGAGTGGGTGGGGCTAGGGAACAGGGCCTTTTTCTCCAGGTGAATGTAGTATAAAGTGCAGGCTGCTTGAAGAGAGATAGTACTGGGATAGGATGATTGTTCCTGGTGGAGGAGAGGGAAGAGATAATTTTAGAGTTGTCTGGAGATAAAGGATGTGTCAGCAGTTGTGGCAAATATTTTTATGCTTTTAAAGTGGCAGTACAAAATGTGTTGGGAGTTTCATTAAACTGGACTGTAGCATAACTTTTTGTCCTACTGTTGTCTGCTTTCTCAGAGCTGTGTGATGGGAGATACCCAGGGAATGCACCAGATTGTAGCAGAATCCTTAGAGCTAGAGATGAAAAGCTTTTCACAAGCTGCTCATAGCTCTGTCTTGTATCATATCATTTCTTGTGTTACCATTTATCTTTTATCTAACTGGCATTTTAATTGATTTGGGGAAAAAAACAGCTGATTGCTTCTGTTTTAGAATCAACTCAATGTGATTTAGCATTTTTATTAAAAAGTTGGATTGTATATTTTTTTCTAAAATGTAAATTCTTCTTTATGCTGGGGTGGGGTTTTCATCCTTACTTGATTCTCAATAAGCAGTCTCAAGCCACAGGGAAACTTCTGGTAGCATTTTTTTTTTATCCCATTAGTTACCTGCTCCTGCCCCAGTAGGGTGCATGTCAAATAGCACAACTAGGCAGGAACCCAGGCCAGTTCTTGGAGTTTAATGACTTTTTCTCTGTATCATGCAAAGCCAAGAATGGAGCCTAATGTAAAGTAGACATGGTTTATTCCCCGGGGCACCTGCAGTTGCTTTGCTTGTACCATAGGCCTGATGAAATAAAACACATTAAGATCCTTTAATACATTTCTGTGCTACAAATTGTGCCTTGAGCATTGGGTTGGTTAGTGGCTATGGTGTAATCCAGGGGATTGTGGGTATATAAATGGCTCATGCTTTCCAACAAGCTTTCCTATGACTACCTGCTATTCCTAACATGTACTTACAAATGAGCTAAGAGATCAGCTAGCTGTCTTGAGCTATAAGGAACCTTTATCTTGCTCTAGAGATGTGATTCTTTTTTGAAATGAGCTTAACAGGTCATTCAGACATGTTGGGCTAGATTTTCACATTTATGGGTTGTGTTTGGGTTTTGGAGGGTTTTTTCTATTTTTTTTTTTTTAAACAAATAATGCTGAGTGAATCTTAATGAGCCAAGACTGAAAAATGTTAATATGGGTTTCCTTAGATACAAAATGTTTTTCCTTGCTTAGAGACCTTCCCACTAGGAACAAGAACAGGCAGGATGCTTCTAGATCAGCGTAGCAGGTCCTATTAGTCCCATTCCTTTTTATTTGCATATACTCTGAGATCCTAATAAATGAAAAAAGGTGGACAGCCATGTGTCTGCGTAAGTACATATGCCAATCTCATTCTGTGAAACAGGCTGTCCTCTTTACAATATCTCTATGCTGAAGGCATGCCAACATTTTTAGGCTCATCTGGAGCTGAATCTTGACCTGGAACAAAAGTCTATAGTTTTATTAAAAGGGCCACTTTTTGAGAAGCCTCCTAATGGAGTGTCTGCAAAGAAACAAGTGTGTAACTAGTTTAAGTCCAAAAGTGGCAGGAGTTGTAGAGTTCTGGCAGCACCTAACAGTACCTTCTTACTCAAAAATAAAGCTGGCAAACAATTTCTGCAAAGCTGAAATTGAATAAAAAATGTCAAAGGCTCAAAGTGGTTTTTTTTTTGTTTTGTTTTGTTTTTTTTTTGTTTTGTTTTTTTTTTTTTTTTTGTTGTTCTTTCGCTTAACTTCTATTTACCCTTTCCAAGGGAATTCAAGGCAACTCTGACCCTCAACTCTAGTATCAGGTAACAGACTTTGAAGAGGAAGGGTCAATAAGCATTTTGCATTGAATTGCTAGTCTTCAAAAAGATCCTGTTTTAACTGAGAGCCATCTGCCTGTGGCTGAAGGGTCACAATCACAGGATCTCTCTCCTGCCAGGAACTTCAGCATCTACAACAGAGACATCAGGGCCCTTAGCCATAATTGTAGAAGCATTCAATACAAAATATCAGGGCTAAAAGAGACATAAGTCTCTTTTATTATTTTTATGTTGTCCAGTTGGACAACACTTTATAGGGGGGCGGGGTGGGGAAGAGCTGGGGCCAATATAGAGGAAATAACTTTCTTCTCCTTATTAGAGCAGGAACTTTAATTTGGGTCTTTTGACTCCAAGTCCAGAGTATTTTCTAATCACTCTACAATTGTTGGAGACAGCTCTAATGACAGCATTGTCTCAATTTCTGTTTTGTGCTGGAACAAAATGAGGCACTCAAAAGCCATTGAACAGTTAACCAAAAAAAAAGCCCTAACATAGCAAGGCTATGCAACAAGGATAGAGTGCTGCTTAATTTTTTCGACATCCCCTATTTCAGGTTTTTTTTTTTTTTTTTTTTTTTTTTTTTTTCCATTCCAGACTCCTTTTTGCCCAAGAATTTTTTACATGGGGGCAGCTAGGTGGCGCAGTGGGTAGAGCACTAGCCCTGAATTCAGGAGGACCCGAGTTCAAATTTGGTCTCAGACACTTAACACTTCCTAGCTGTGTGACCCTGGGCAAGTCACTTAACCCCAGCCTCAGGGGGAAAAAAAAAGAAATTTTTACATGACCTCAGATATAAAGGTATATAAAATAGATATACAAATCAAACATTTGCTGATAATAAATCATAAATAAATTTGTTTTAAAGTAATTCTTTGGTATACATTTAATTTTACCACTTATTAAAGATAAAAGCTGTAAAGGGCTAAAACTCTTGAGTCAAAGCATTGGGGTCAGACAATCGAGCACTTGAAGCTAATTACTGATTGTACAATACTCTATTAGAATATGCTTGGAAAATGGCCCTTCCCACTATCCTGTGCTGGCCCAATTTGGTGTATACAGAGAATTTTGGGAGGGATTAGGGGGTGCAGTGAGACTAGCCAGGGTCACTTCTGTGAGAGACAGGAGGTGGTGAGGTCGCAGAGATCCTACTTGTCCATTCTCTTCACTTCTACCGCTAAAGACCTAGAATAAAGACTGGTCACCACAGAAAGCAAATTTGCATATTAATGAGATGGATATGCTTGTTTATTTTTACATAAAGAATTAAGTCTTGGTAGAATATTTTATACCTTGCCAAATTTTTTGCAACCCTCATATTCGATTACTTAACCTCCTGTGGGGAATAAGACCCACAGTTTAAGTACTTTTGTCCCAACCTCCATCTCTAGATGGAAAACCTATTTAGTCATCAAGGCAAGACATGGAAGTGCTAGAGGATTCATGGTTGGAAACCTTTTAATGACCTAATATAACTAAGGTTTGTCAGAGAAATTGGCCATTCTCCTTTTAGGGAAAACTTAATCCCTATTCCAGAAGGAAAGGAAGAAAAGATAGACATAATTCATTTTGTGGGGAAACAGTGGTATTTATCAGTTCTTTCACAGTAGGTATGCCTTTGTGAAGTAGGGCTGATGCTATGTAAGAAGGAGATTGGGTAAGAATTTATTACAGTTTTTTTTCAGATTAGTGAAGTGAGAAATATTGTTACGGTTTTTAAAGCACTTAGAGAAATGCTCTGGGTATATTGCATCATCTTCTGCTAATGATAGCATTTGTGAGAATTACTTCCAAATATGTGCCAGCATAGAAAAAAGCATTTTTCAATAACCATGCTCCTGTTTCAGAGGAAAGGAGATTTTGTTGTAGAATGGGGTTGTCTAAAATTTAAGCATTTCAAACATTTACCTTAAAAGCTGTAGGTCACATTAGATGTTGTGTTCACATTAAACAAACGTTTCTAGAATTTCTTTGAGTCAAACAGTTATTATTCTTAGAAGAATGAGCCACAATGTAATTCTTCTACATTGATTTAATTTTAGAGCAGCTTGAAGTATTATTCCCAGTTACTGGTTTAGTGCTTCTCCAGAGCCTGCTGAATCCTAAGGGCTGTTTAGGGGTTCATCTAGGACAATGAATCACAGTCTTTGAGCAGTGTTGATTCTACTATGCATGACAAGATTTTCTCTCTTCATATCCATATGCCTTTTTTCTTCCCTCCTTTAGAAGCATCTGCCCTTGAATGTGGAATCCAGTTCAAGGATGTCTGTCCTCCTTTTCCATAGGAGTTTAGTAGTTTGAATGAAACATTATTATCTCCCCCACTTGCAGTATTCTTTTTATACCTCTTTAAACCTGTTCAACCTCTCTCTTGAATCATAAGATTCTAAGCCTTGTGATAAGACACAAACCCTGTCTCAGCCAGGCACATTTTTTTCTTTTTCCAAATTACCTTCCTGAACTTGGCCAATCTTTGGAAGGGTAACAGGAATAATTTTGAGATGTCTAGTATTTGTGATATACCTCTACAACTTTTGTTTGCAATTTGGTATGTCCCTGCCCTTTGTTTAAAGGGCTTTTGAACATTGATTCCTAAAATGGTCAGTTCAGTAAATATGTGCACAAGGTGTGTCTTGGGCCATAGATGCCATCTTTTATCTACATTTTAGCATTTCACTTTTAAGCCTACAACTCAAAATTATGATTAAAAGTAGCAACAGACTATTCAGATTAATTCTTAATCTTCTCATAGTTTCACCCAAAATAGATCATAGGTGCTGTCCAGCTTAAATGTGATTTTTTTTCCCCCTCTGGATCAAGATTTCATTACAGTATTTTTGTTCAGAAAATATTTCTCAAGTATGTTCGGCTCACTGTTGCAGGTATTGACCAGGTTGCAGAAATCAGGACAGGACAACCTTGGTAAGAGCAACTGCTTGGAGTTAGACCTCACTCAGATGGAAATCATGGATTTTTTGATCCTACATTTTCAAACTCTCAAGTCCTGGGCAATTTTCCTTTGCTATTTTAGCTTGCTATTTTTGATTCCTCACCTTTTTGGGGGAGACTGGATCATGCTATCACCACCACAGCATTTTTCCCAAAAAAATTATTGTAAGCCAGTATGATGTAGGAGAAAGAGCACTAGACATTTCTATCTTTGGATTTTTAGAGTGGTTTTTATCATTTAAGTTAATAATGATATGCTGTCATCCCACCAACTTAAACTCATCTTTTCATTATCATCTTGGGTTCTGAAGTCCAAAGAATAATGTGTAGAATTGAAAGTTCATGACACTTTCCATGGTTTTGGAATCAGATCTTTGGGCAGTCAGAAAAAATAAAGACTTAAAATCCACTGATCATCAATCCTCATTGTCACCTCTGTCTCCTTCTCTGTGCTATTTAGTCCCCCAGGAATGTGTGATCTCAGACAGAGCCTGTTGTACCTAGCTAATGTGAAAATGTATTTAGCCACTGACTATCTCCAACCAATAATACACACTCAGCATTTGGGACAAGTTCCAGGATGTAGCTTGCTTTTCTTTTTTTAAATTAAAGCTTTTTATTCTCTAAACATATGCATGGATGATTTCTCAACATTGACCTTGCAAAATCTTGTCTTCCAATTTTTTTCCCTCTATCCCCTTCCCAAATGGCAAGTAATCCAATATATGTTAAATCGAATATATACATACATATTTATACAAATATCATGTTGCACAAAAAAAATCAGATCAAAAAGGGGAAAAAATGAGAGAAAATAAAATGCAAGGAAACAATAACAAAAAGAGTGAGAATGCTATGTTGTGGTCCATACTGAGTTCCCACAGTCCTCTCTCTTGGTATAGATGGCTCTCTTCATCACAAGATCATTGGAACTAGCCTGAATCATTCCATTGTTAGAAGAGCCACATCTATCAGAATTGATCATTGTGTAATCTTCTTGTGCATCATATAATCTTCTTGTTGCCATGATGTAACTTACTTTCAGTGAATAATCCTGATAGAACAGGGAATTGAGTTTAATTTATGCTATCTCATAACCTCGGTGCTATGTCTTGATGGGAAGTTAACTTTCTAAAACTTCTCTGGACTTTTTACTAGTGAATGGCAATGCCATTTATTTTAATTGTCACCAGTTCTGCTATGATAACCTATCTTGTTTTTGCCTCTTTTAAAAAGCAGACCCCAGAGTGTGGAAGAGTAGGTGTATTTTCAGGGAAGCATAGTCCTTTGGCATAGAACATCCTGGAGCTGCAGTCATCAGAGTTTATAGTGGCTAAGGGGCTGGGGGTAAGTCCATGGTGGCTTCAGTGTTCTGATCATTGCTTTTGTAAAGGAGTGAGAACTCTTTATTAAGGTAGCCAGCCTTTTTTCCTCTTGGATGTGATGTCTATCCTTCCAGTGTGGGAAGTCAGCAGCCAGCTTTGAGATTGGTGATAGGAAAGGACAGTGAGCTTGGGGAAGGAAAAGGAAGTGAAGAATTAGTCCAGGAAGGACAAGACCTTACACCCTTTTTCTCCCTCAGCCTACCCTTGACTAATAAGGTATTAAGCCCAGCCAAGAGCCAGGCTTAATTCCCATTGCAATCTATTTCCTGATGTTATTAACCTAGCACAATTCATCAAAGGAGAGGAGGGACTCTGGGACTTTTTTATACTCAGTTCACTTGCTCTCCTAAAGAAGGGAGAGAAGAGGAAAATGGGACAGGTGCTCTTTTCTCTGATCTTTGAAGCACAAGAAAAAGTCCACTAGCTAGTGACAAAAATAGTACCCAATACCACCTTCCACTTGGAACACTTTTCTCTCTCCCCTGCCTGCCAGTCCTTTGAACCCCTGAGCAGACTGTCAAAGATATGCAGTCAAAGATTATTTTGCTTGTTAGATGGAGTGGGCATATCAAGATTGTCATGCTTCCACAGTGGAATCCTTTCAAATAAAGACAACTGGTATCTTAACATCTTCAAGTAATGAACTTATCAGTAAATATACCATATAAACTTATTAATCTTCACTTTGCTTTGAGACCAAGTGGGAACTCTTGTTTCTTGAGATAAAAATTTCATCTTTTCCCTAAAACCAGTCTCTTGTTTGGAGGCAAACACATCACCCTTCTCTTCTAGAATATCAAGTTAATAATGTTTTGGGTAAAACTGATGTCAGAGCTGGCGTTGATCACTTCTCTCGATATACAAACGTAGTTCAGGTTTGAAAAAACTGAGGTAGGTGGTCTATATAAACAGGTAGAGATCAGTCCCAGGTTTTTTTGGGATGTCCCCATGCTATTTAACACTTCAGCACACATAGAACACGATCTTTAAGTTTTCGTGGGGTATTAATATTCATTTGACAGCAGTCCCTGTCTTCACTGAGTTCATAATTTAAGGAAAGTGAAATAGACCCACTTAAATAATGATATAGTGCTTGTTAGAATATAATAAATGTGTAGGAAGAATAAAAAATACTCATTTGAGGGGGAAAGTCAGGTCATGGAAAATTTTACAGAAGGAATAGCATTTGATTATATTAAGAACAGTGTAAATATAGGCAGGAACTGTATTGGGTGAGGAATATGGAGTAAGGAGATTGTGTCAAGACCAGAGGAGACATGGTTTTTCTTTTTGACTAGATAGAATACACAAGCTAGAAGAAATATGAGAGAAGGTTATTGAAATAGGTGATTGCTATAAATATTAAGCTAAGCAGTTTAGACTTTTTTTTAAAAAATAAAAATGAGCTTTTTTTTTTTTTTTCAAAATACATGCAAAGATAGTTTCCCACATTCATGCTTGCAAAATCTTGTGTTCCAAAATTTTCTCCTTCCTCACTTTCTCCCCTCCCCTAGATAGCAAATAATCCAATATAGGTTAAACATGTTCAATTCTTCTAAATATATTTCTGTGTTTATAATACTGCACAAGGAAAATCAGATCAAAAGGAGGGGAAAACGACAGACAAAAACAACCAAAAAGGTGAAAATATGATATTGTGATCCACATTTGGTCTCTGGATATATAGATGGTGCTCTCTATTACAAGTCTATTGGAATTGGCCTGAATCACCTCATTGTTGAAAAGAGCCACGTCCATCACAGTTGATCATCACATAATCTTGGTGTTGCTGTGTACAGTTTTAACTTGGTTTTGGGAACATTGCCAGGAGGTTGAAATGGTGAAGATATATACTCTTGTCCAAAAAACTCCCCCGCTAAGGCTTCCTGGGACTAAATTTACTCCTGCCCAGAAAAATGAAGAACTGAGAACTGCAATCCTAGGGGAAACATTTTTTCTTTTGTCGTTTGGCTGTCTTTTAATATGACTTGATTCCTTATTGTAGGGGTACTCACCTTTTTCTGGAAGGTGTTTCATCTTTAATCATCTTTTTTCAGGTGGCTCCTCTTCCAACTACCAATTTCTTTCTATCATGCTAGATTAACTGTCCCTCTCCCTATTCTTCTTCCTTTCCCATACAAATACACCATATAGGACCATCCTTCCCCTTTGTCTCCCTTGCCCCACCCCTTTGGGAATAATAGGGCTTTTAGTGTCTGCTTTGACTGTAGGTCCAAAGCATGACCACTTCCTCTTGCAAGGTGGTATTTGAGGGCTGTGTGTTCTTTTAAGCAGATGATTGAAGCTATCTTAGCTCTTGGGAATGGTTTTTCCTTCTGTATTTATTCGTAATACTTTTTTCTAGTACTTCAAAATAATCCTTTTTCTTATGAAGCATCTTACTCAGTTGCAATTTCATTATTCTCAACATCCCTTAAGCCCTTACTATGTAGAAGGCAAAATGTAATTTGAGCAATTATATAAGTATGTGTTTATTCCTTTTCCTCTTCTGCTATCTAGAGATAGTATGTCCTATGGTAGATGGTGTGTCTTGTGACAGATTTTATATATCTCCCCTGTGTCAGAGAAAACGCTGAGCTGACCTCTGGGGGCACTGAGGTTTAGGGCTTATACATTTCCCATCTCACTTTAGTGGCACCTTGGGCTCCTTACACCTTTAGAACTTTTTTTTTTTTTTTCCCTGAGGCTGGGGTTAAGTGATTTGCCCAGGGTCACACAGCTAGGAAGTGTTAAGTGTCTGAGACCAGATTTGAACTCAGGTCCTCCTGAATTCAGGGCTGGTGCTCTATCCACTGCGCCACCTAGCTGCCCCTACCTTCAGAACTCTGATGGGCTTGGGCAACCATAAAGGTGAGAGGTCATTGTGAAATCAGATAATTTCAGGAAATCGGACTATGACACATATACACACACATACACTCTCCTGTCCCCAGTACTCAGGATCACAGCAGGATTTCCAGGTTGAATAAGTCGTTAATAGCCTGTTTCCAACTCTCCTTCTCTACAGGTTATGTATTTTGTATGTTACACCGCCTCCCTGAGCAGCACGACTGTACGTTTGACCACATGGGCCGCGGCCGTGAGGAAGCCATCCTGAAAATGGTGAAACTGGACCGGAAAGTGGGGAGATCCTGCCAGCGCATTGGGGAGGGCTGCTCCTGAGTGCGAAGCTTGGCAGCCAAACCCTGTTCTTAGTTCACTAATGTTAGCCTTATTTAGGACAGAGTCAGCCAGACACCTTGTACTGGGCACGTTTCAGACTACAGCCAATCCGTTTCCTTTCTTTAGCCAGCCGTCCTGGTACTGTAGTTTAGGGGTTGATGGTGGTTGAAATTGATTTCTGGCTGGTTACGAAGGTGCCTGCTAGCCACTGTATAAAATTAAAACATGAAGAATATTTTTTTTTGAGCATGGCTAGTGGATTTAAAACAAAATAAGCAGATGTCATTGCTGGAGTCAAAACTTATAAAAAGCCTTAAGCTGAAAATGGTCCAGACGAAGACTTTTAAGTAAATAGAGGAGTAGAAGCTGGTGTTTAAAACAGTTCCTGAGACGCACATGGCCTTGCCAGAAACTCTGTGTTTAATGTACAGCCTTTTCACCTCTTCACTTGTCCTTAATCCTGGCCACTTAGAAGCCAGGGCTCCTGATTGGCCCTTCATGCCTGGGCTGCTCAGGTGACCGGAGGGCTAGAGGCTGGCGTGGCCTCCAGGGGAACTTCCCAGGAGGCTGGGAAAGTGTGGGGGCAGAGGGAGGAGGGTGAAAACTTTTATACCAGACTTAGCATGGAAAATCTGTCTTGCCACTTGAAGAGAAAAAAAGAGAGCTTTGCTTTAAATATTAGCCCCCAGACTAGTCTACAAAATACATTTTTCTACCTAGGATCTATAGACTTTCTATTGGACCAGGGAAACTGAAACCTGACTGACTTCTTATTTACGATTTGCTCAGTGTGGATACCTGAGAATTGATTCAGAAAGGCTAAATCACAGCACAGCAGCCATGGGTATGGCTGGGGGCAGGGGGAGGTAGGGTGGAAGGGGAGACATATTTCATAGCAAACAGAAGTCAGGAACAGTGTTGGAGAACAATGAAGGAGCAGCAGCTGCCCTCACAGGTTGTCTCTTCATCTTCAAAGTGTTACCAAGATAGTCATATAGGTTCATCACCTGAATCTATGCAGCCTCCTAGTAGGAGAATACTACATGTTACTTAGAATCAGGAGATTTTGGATCTCCTGATAGCAACTCTTGTAGCCAGTTTGAGCACACTTGTAGGTCCTAAATTGCAAAAGGGTCCTGTCACATCTCCTAAGGTGAGCACTGTGAAGTTTCATTGAGTTTCATTGCATAGGCCAAGGCTGGGTGGGATAGGACTAGATGGGCAAAAAAGGGAAGCAGGGAATTGGCTTGTTTTCCCTGACTTGCAAGAAAATTATCAACCAGGTACTGTAACAGAAATGGGGAGGGGAGGAGAGGGAATGGGAATGAGGACTGGGAATGAATGGGTGGAGAGAAAAAAGAGAGATTAGGATCAACTGGAACTTGAAATACTGAGCAAGGAAAAAATGATATAATTTGAAAACCGTTTCAATCTTGTGGACAATAAGAGGGCCTAAGGAGGCCACTTTGGGTCTCCCTACACTTAGACTACTAAAGTAGTTTACCCCAGCAACTTAGATTTTAAAAAACAAGAGGCCAGTGATACATTTGCAAATCAACTACATTGAAAGACCTAGGAATTAGAAATATTTCTTAATCCAAAGTCTGTGGGGAAATAGGAAATAATGCTCTTTCCCCTTCTTCCTTTGCGCCCCCCTCAAAAAAAAGAAAAAAAGAAAATCCACTATAAAAATCTTCAACCTTAATTTTTTCATAATAACAGTATCGGTTCTTCAATTGAGAAGGAGGAGACCTGGTTGTGTGGTCCCCGTACCTACCATTGTTCTAAAACAGCCTCAGTGCACACTGTCCACTAAACTTATCTACAGCAGCATCCCGTTCGTGTCACTCTGGGGATGCGGGACCTGAGCTCTCCATTGCCTCCCTAGACCTCCATCCACTGCCCTTTCCTGTGCCCACTTGGTCACTCCTGGGCGCTACAGGCTTAGGGTGGCACAGGGGAGATGCTGCCTTGGCAAATAGGCCCTAGTGCATTATGGACAATGTTTATTCTATTGACAGTCAAGTTGGGTCCGGGGAAAGAGGTAGTTCCTCCGAGGTATTTGTTCTATGAAGTTTGTTAAATGTAAGGAAAGCTTAAATTCTTGTAACTTTAAAAGGAAACAAAATTTTATTTAACCCTTTTGTGTTCTAGATTTACTTAACACACGTAGCCTAGAACTCCGTTTTAGTTTAACATTGTGAAAATATTAAAATAATCTTGTAACTTTATTCCTTTTTTTTCCTCCTGGTTAAAAAAAAAATACCCATTAAACCAATCAGATTAAAGTTTGAATTCCTCTCTATTTCACCAGTTCTCTGGTCTGGTCCCAGGCCTACTAGGGGCCATCTGGGGAACTGCAAATCACAGAACCCATACCAAGGCAAAGGCTTTTTGTTCTGCCAAGAACTTCTTATCCCCTGGTCACCAGTTGCAAAAATGTCCTTTGTAGTAGGTGTATCTGGCTCTAAATTTTCTGAAGGATGATCTGATCTTGGTAAATTGACTCAGTGGTGACTTAACACCACTGACATTTTGTCCCTGCCATCTGAGAGCTCCTTCATTATTCAGAACTGCCCAGATGTCCAGCAGCCCAGGCTCTGTGATGGTGGTGGGTATGATGGGATGTAGTCTGGTGCCTGTCCCCACCCGAGTTCTGATCTCAAGTTTTATACCGAGCTCAGAGAGAGCCCATATTCTCTACACTTAGTTGGCATAGAAATTTGAAAATGCGGAGACTTGTTAGAATTATTTTCACTTGTGAATGATGAGATCTCATTTCCCACTAGATCTCCTAGTCACACAAATATGTGCCTGGCTATCTGCTGGGAGGGGTCTGGTCCAGAAGACAAAGCAGAAAATAAGTTTTCTTAGATCAGTGCTTAATGTTGTTTGAGCTGTGAACTCTCTCTGTTCCACCCCCACTGTGGAAGGACACCCCTGTTACATCTTAGAAGACAGAAAATACTTATATAAGAGTAGTCCCAGGATGCAAGCCCTGGTGGGGATGATGTGCCCTTGGAGGAGGGGCCTGGGACAGTGGAGTTGCTGCCAGCACTGCCTTGGATTCAGATCCGGGAGTGTCCTCCACTACCCAAGTCTCCCTACAGCCCCAAGTCTCTGCTCTGCAGCATAGGCTGGCAACATCCTCTCCGTATCCATTTGGCCTAGTTCAGTGCCCAACCTGAAGTTTTATTTTATGTGGGGCTCTTGCTTTTCTGCGCTTTAGGTAGTGGGAGGAGTAAGTTAGTGAAGGATTCAGCTGCTAAAGTGGGGGGTGGAGGGGTATGATGGGCCATTTTTTTCCCCTATTCTTTCTCACCAAATCTCAGGATTGTGACCTGCCTCTGAGCCAAAACCAACTTTGGGTAATGACATAGAGAAACAAGTCATACCCTCTGCACCTTCACCCTCACCCAACTCCTCTGTCTGCATTCATTTCCTTGGCCTACAGCCCCGAGCACTCCTGGGGATTCTGGTTGCCCCCTTGACTTGAGCTCATCTGTAGGCCCTGGGGAGAAGTCTCCATCTGTGACATTATCTCCATCTGCGTCAAGAAGGATTTAGCCTGTGGTTCTCCTCTGCATCCCTGTGCTGAGCAACAGGTTTCTGTCTCAGAGAACTATATAGCTCCTTGATTCAAAACTGGTCATGGCAGAGCCGTCAATTTAACCCGTATCAGCACACCAGATTTCCGGATGGGCAATAGAAATCCACACATCAGACACTTGATTAACTTCAAAAATGGTAAAGACCCCAGTTTCTCCATCCAGAAAGGAGCTTAGTGAAACAATCATTTCACAAGACTCAGCAGAATTAGCTTGGCCAAACTTGCAGTGCAAGTTCCTGACAGATCCAGGACTAGGACCAGGTTTCCTGGCTCCCAGGCCAGTCTTCTGCCTCATTCTTCACAATATCTTCATTTTAATTAACTGTAATGAACATGATTCCAGAAATCCCTGGGTCCTTGAGGCCCCAGGGAGTGGTGAAGTCGGCAGGACTGTCCCTTTTCTATTTGTATCCAAAGTACTTAGCAAAGTGCTTTGCACATAGTAAGGGCTTAATAAATGCTTTTCTGTCAGTCATTCCCTATGCCTTATCTCTATCCTAGTGTAGCCCAATTAAGAGTGCTGTCACAAATCAGTGTATCAGGGAACTGCCTTCCAGCCCCAGAGTGAGGATCATGAGGACTTGGCTTTACTTGGGGTGAGAAGGATCAGGGTTTTTACCTAGGGAGAAATTTTTCATTCCTCCTTCCCCATCCCCACCCCTGAAATTAAAATTTACAAAGCATCCTCAAACCCTTGGTAGGTAGGGGTCTTCAAAAGGAGGGCAGGTATTATATTACTGATTTCCCTTTTATACACGAAATGAGTTCAGAGAGGTTGGGACTTGATCTTCGTCAGAAATGGTCCCAGTCCCCACCTTCCTTGGGTTTTCATGTCATTGCTCTCTCCTGATTTAGTCTGGTACCTAATGTCCACCAGCCTTTCTCATCTTGGGTTGTCTCAAGGGTGAGGTAAGCATGATTAGATGGGAGAAAGTGCCAGAACCTGAAGACAGGAGAGAACTGGATTCGATTCTACTTTTTAACATTAGATGTGTGACAATGTGCGTGTCATTTAATAACCTTTCTGAGCCTGCTTCTATATCTGTAAAATGGGAATAATGATAGCACTTAACTTACCAGATTGAGGGTCAAGTAAAAATAATGTATGTAAAGCACTTTGCAAAGCCTAAAACACTATATAAAAGTCAACTTTTACGACTCTTAATGGCGATCTCTGCTCCCAAGGGATCTGTCTTCTCTATGCAGATTCTCTCCAGCTCTCACTTATCTCCCAAGCTCTAGTCTTGCATCAAATATCTGTCCGACCTCTCTGGCCGAACGCCCCATTGGCCTCTCAAACTCAGTCCAAAATGGAACTCATATTTTCCCCTAAGCTCAACTTCCTGATTTCTTCATTTCTGTCAAGAACATAACTCCTTCCATATTGCTCAGGTTTGTAACCTCACCCTCCACTCTCTATCCCACGTATCTGACCAGCTGCCAAATCTTGTCCTTTCTACCTCCACATGTCACACATCTGAGTCCTTCTCAACACGCACAGCCACCACCTCAGTTCAGGCTTTCATCATCACCTGAACTGCCAAAATTGCCTTTTAAGGGGTCTGTGGGCCTGCACTCCAAGTCTATCATATAGCTGCCAAATTGATATTCTCAAAGCACAGGTCTGACTGTGTCACTCCCCTCAGTGTCAGTGACCCCCTATTGTTTCTAGGACAAAATGCAAACTTGACCATTTGGCATTTATAAATCCATTTACAGTTATTTCACATGGCATCCCCCTCATCGACTACATTTCAGTCCGACTGGCCAACTTTGCTGTTCCCTAGCCATGACCTGCTGTCTCTGGCCACTGTGCCTGGAATGTTCTCCGTTTTAGAATCCCTAGCTTCCTTCAAGGCCTAGCTCAAGTGCCACCTCCTACAAGAGGCCTTCCTTTCCTGACCCTACTTCCCCACACTCCCAACTGAAATTGCTCTGTATTTACTTTGTATATATATATTTTGTATTATCTGTGTACATGTTGTTTCCTTCCACTAGAATGTAAGCTCCTTGAGGGCAGGGACTGTTTCATTTTTGTCTTTGTATCTCCAGAGCCTAGCACAGTGCCTCTCTCACAGGCACTTATAATAAATGTTTGTTGAATGAATGAGTGAGCCAGAATTTGAAAACCAAGGTCTCCGTACTGCTTTCCCCTGGGGCTGAAGGTGTGATCATCCTAGACCCTCTAGATCCTTCTCTCTTTGGTCTCTCAAGTCCCTGCCCCCAGGCCCCGGGCCCAGCCTAGATTTCGCCATGGGATTCTTGCTTCAATGGGAATCCAAAAGTGGGGAGGGTAGCCAGCCGCCTCCACTGCGGAACAGACCTGAAAGTTACCATCTTCCCTTCAGGTGTATTAAGTGTTGGGAAGAGGCACCACACCAACTGGATGCCCAGTCCCCTCATGAAGATGCAATAGAAAGGTCCTTGCAAAGACCCCTTCTGCTAGTGATGGTTGGGCCCAAACATGAGAAAGCTCTTAGAGCTTATATCCTTCTGTTGTGACCTTACTCCAGTGGCAAAGAATCACTAACACGCAAAATTTAGGTTCATATCTAGTCCAGCGGTCCTCAAACTTTTTAAATAGGGGGCCAGTTCACTATCCCTCAGACTGTTGGAGTGCCGGACTATAGTAAAAACAAAAGCTCACACTCTGTCTCCGCCCCTCAGCCCATTTGCCATAACCGGGTGGCGGGATAAACGTCCTCAATGGTGCATCTGGCCCCCACTGTAGTTTGAGAACTAGTTTGAGGTCTAGTCCAACTGCTTCCAGTTCTCTACTTAGATCATTCTCTGCCCCTCCCCCCAAAAAACCCTGCTCCAAACCCAGACCTCCTGTCGCCATGTGGAAAGGGTAGGAATGACCGATTGGCAGCAGCCATTGCAGAGTTAGCTATTGGGCAACCAATAGTGGGATTGTTGGGGGTGCCCCTCAAGGGCAGGTGGGAGAACAGAGGCCCGGAGGAAGGACGTGGTCATATGAAAATTGGCTTCCTTTGCAAATTGCCACCCAGATCTTTTGGTCTGAGTGGAGGCGTGCCTGGGGTCTGCCCCGCCAAGCTGCTGACAGAAAATTGTTTTATCTATCTTCACCTAAAAAAAGGCGGAGGTCGAAGGGACCTTTTCCCACTCCGCCGCCCATACAAGCTCGGGCTCTCCCCGTCTCTCCCCTGCTCCTGAACCTCTGCCAAAACCATGCCCACTGTCCTAACCGGCTTCTGGGTGAGAGACAGGCTTGGGGCTGTGGCCGCCCTGCTCAGGGACTCCCTGACTTCGCTTCCCGGGCCATTGCAACGACGAGTCTGAGGTCAGTTGGTTCAGAACTGCAGGAGGCAGGGGAGGGTCGACGAAGGGAGGATGGAGCGCTTGATGCTCCCGCTGTTCGTCCTGCCCGGAGCTTCCAAACCGGCCCGGTGCCCTCGGCCAAGGCTCAGATGTTCCCGGCGGCAAAGCCATCAGTTTGCCCGGAGCTCCCGCGGCCGGGCTAACAAGGATCCCCGATTCTGCCGGGGGAGAAGCTGTGTCAGCCACAGAGCTCGGCTCGCAGACGCAGCCTCCCGCCGCGCGCGCCGTGCTCGGGCCGAGGGCGGCCCCCGGACCAGATAGGGTGCGTGCGGCTGAATCACTCAGAGCAATCAGAGAGGACCCCGGCCCCCTCCTCCCGGCCACGTGCGTGCTCGCAGGCCTGAGGACAGAATCAGCTCTTAATGTGGCCTCCGACTCGGAGCTGGACCCCGGGGGCTCCCGGAATGAGGCTGCGGGAGGGGAAGGTACAACGGGCGGGGATGGGGAACGGGAAAGAGGCAGAAGAAGGGGTGCAGTGAGCCAGACAGCCCTTCCCGGAAACTAGTCCAGGAAACCCAGGACCACCGACTCCACGCTGAAAGGGACCGCTTTTTCCTAATCTGATATTTTTTGTTTGTAGATCAAACAAAATACAATTATATACAATTATTCTTTTCCCCTCCGTAAGAGCTACTCCCCAAATAAAGAATAAAAAGAGCATGGGGGTGGGGGGACTAGCAAAATCAACTAAGACCTCAGTCGGGAAAATACACCCATCCTCCTTCCTCCGCCGGGAAGTGTTTTCTCCTACCTAAACTTGGTCATTTTAATTTCCTGGCCTTTCAAGTTCCGTAGTTTTGTTCCAACGCCTTTTTACCCAGAAAGAACCTAAGGTCCAGAGAGGGAAGCGAGCACCTTAGGGGGCAGCTCTCTCCCAGGAGCAGAGACATCAGGAGGAAAAGCCAATTCTACAACTAACGGGAATTCCGGCTGCTCAGTCCTTCTGGGCCAAAAGGCCGAGAGTTTCTTAAGGACTAATTGAATCATAATCAATTACTTTATTTCTGAATATGGGCATTTTGCCAAGGGCAGGGGGAAGGGCGAATGTCAGTGGGTCCAGGGGAGCACCTGGAGCAAGCAGTGGATAAGGCCGTGGCTGCCTGAGTCGGCCGCCTCCGAGCTGAGGCTGGGGCCCACTGCCGTGAGGACGCCTCCCCCTCCTCTCATTTCCGGGGAAGCTAACACCCTTCTTCCCGGGGTTTCCTGGAGTGCAGCTGGGCTCCGGGGCACCGCGTGGAAGTCGGCATCCCTCCCTGCCCCGGCCGGACGGCGGCCTGACAGAGCCCTGGGCTGCGCGCAGCCACTGGCACCGGCACAGAACGGCCGCCTCCGGGGGCTCCCCTGGACTCTGCCGGGGCTAACCTCCGACTCTCGGGAGGGAGAGGGAGGGCAGTGCCAGGGGAAGAGTAACAGACACTGGAAGCACAGCTCCCAGCTGCGTGCGGACCCTCCTGCGCCCCCCGGGACCCGCCCCCCCCCCGTCCCCCATGTCTGGAAGGAGGGAGAGGAGCTGGCCGAGGGCATCTGTGGGTACCGGCCTCTTGGACATTAAAATTACATCCGGGGACGTGTCTCCTATGTTCCGACGATTAAACTGTTAGCAAACAAGACATTTCTTAGACCCTGCGACTGACATCAATTATGTTAACACATCTCGGCAACGCAGCGATAACTTAACGGCCAGCCCGGTGATAAAATGCCTCGTTAAGTTTAATGGACTAGGGAAGCCTCTCCGCCGTCTTCCTCCAAGCCCGGGGTCCGGGTTCCAGCATTTAGGGCTGGGCTGAGGAGGAAGACGGGAGGCGGGGAGGGGGGGGTTGGCTGAGGGAGGCTGGCGTGGGGGAGCTGGGAGTGCGGAGGCCTGAGCTTCCATCCACCAGAAACTGCGAGTAATAGCGGTCGAGTCATTTGCTCTCCCTGAGTGGGTCTCAGCTCTGCCCCTCCCCATAACGCAGCACCTCACGAAGCTAAAGAAACTGAGGCACACAGATTAAATGACTGGCTCAGGATCTTACCGAGAGCCAGTTTAGTGCCTGAGGCTGGATTTGAATTCCTGTCTTCTGGATTCTCCTCCCAGCACTCTTGTTACTTGTTACTGGGGAGGCCAGTCACAGATCTGGAGCTGAAAGAGATGCCTCTAGGTCATGTGGTCCTAACCCTTAGTTGTGCGGGTCAGAGCCATAATTCAAGCTCAGGCTTCCTAAATCCTGACTCAGCCATTCTCCCCGTGAATGGTATAAATCACCGGCTCTTCTCCAGGAGCCACCCTCAGCCGGAGGCTCTAACGGGGCACCAGGATCAGACAAGAAGAACAGGAGCCGTCACTGGGCTAGAGATCTTTTAACCTTGCTTGACCTCAGTTTTCTCATCTGCATGTGTAGCTTATTAGCTACAATCATAGCCAGATGCAAACAATTTTGAATGCCTCAAGAACTCCTTTAATCAATAAAATGGTTCTCATGAATCTCAGAGGCTCAAGTGATAAAACCTAATATCTGTCTCATGATGGAGGTGATGGATTCAAGATGCAGAATATAACATTTTAGCACAATCATTGTGGAGATTTGTTTTGCCTGTCCATGTACATTTGTTATAAGAATTTTTTTTCCCTTTTCCAGTAGTGAGGGCAAAAGTGAGATGAAGATGAGGGGACACTCAACGTATCTCCTTCCCCCCAAAAAATGAGAACAGAAGGAAAGGGGGAGAGAGGATTCAAGAAAGAGTAGTTATGGAAAAAAGGAAGATTTTATGTTTACTAATAAAACTTTGGGGTCAACCACAAGATTTAGATAATCCAAAAAAAAAAAAAAAAAAAAAAAGCTGGAAAGGTAAGAATAGAGAAGTCAGTTGAGAACAATACTTATCGATAAAGAAGATGGAAAGGAACTATTAGGGAAAACTTGTCTGTAGTTAACATGATTTTTAAAAAGTGTTTTATAATTTTAAAAATATTTTTATATTTATATTTATATAACTTTATGTTTTTATCGCTAAAGAAGATGAAAATGAACTATTAGGAAAAAGTTAACATGATTTTTTTTTAAAAAGTATGTCTTAAGATTTTCAAAAATATTTTATATTTATATAAACTTTGTTTTATAAAATGTTTTTTAAATATGTTAAAAAATATTTGATCCCTAATTGAAGAATGGTTAAAAGATATTAACAGGCAATTTTCTTGATGAAGAAATCAAAATTATGTATAGTCACATGAATTACTGATCAGAGAAATGCAAACAAAAACATCTATTAGATTGGTTAAATGACAAATATTGGAGGGGATATGGAAAAATTGGGACATTAATACACTACTGGTAGAACATTTTGGAGAGCAATCCAGAATTATGGCCAAAGAGTTATAAAACTATGTGTGTCTTTTGACCTATCAACACCACTAGTAAGTCTGCTTCCTAAGGTGGTCAGGGAAAAAAAGGAAAAGAGCATATTCTAAAATATTTATAACAGCTTTTTGTGGTAGCAAAGGATCGGAAATTAAATTGGGAATGGTTGAATAAGTTGTGGTATAAGATTGTGATAGAATACAATTGTGCTGTAAAAAATGATGAGCAGCAGAAAAACATGTAGGGGCATCAAGGTGGATCTCACACACTTCACACTTCCCAGCTGTGTGACCCTGGGCAAGTCACTTAACCCCAATTGCCTCAGGAAGGGGGGGGAAGACTTGCATTATTTCATTGCATGAAATAATGAAGAATGAATGATGCATATACAGTAGACTGTTTACCCTAAAAGTAATGTTATTTGAAATAATTGTGAACAACCAAGTAATTCTGAGCACTATAAATACTCAACTACAAAGGACCTACAACTTTCCTGTCCTGTCTTAGAGACGGCCATAAGGCTCACTTTGGGGTGTGTCACATTATTTCATCTGTGTCCTTCTACAGAAACTTGGGTCTTTGGATGTAGAAGTTTTAACTACAGTAGGATTCTGGAATGATCACTTCTTGGATATTAGTTTGAGGAGAGGGGATGAAGGGGCTCAAAAGAAGTTACTGAAGAGAACCTTGAGAAGTGGAAAGAGGTAAGGAAGTGGTAATCTGAAGCAGGACAGAAATGCTCATTTTACTTGGACCAAAGGATTATCAGTCATCTCTGTTCTACCAAAGAGGTGAGAACCAGCGGCATCCCTTTAAAAAGCAACAAAAGCTTAGTGTAAGGAGTCTTCACCATGGGCCCATAGGCAGATTTCAAGGGGGGAGGTCTATAAATTCAGATGGGAAAAAAAATCTGGATTTTCATTTACCTTGGAGTTACTGGATGCCATTACTCTCCTTCCTTCATCTCTTCTTTCTTTCTTCCTTTCTCTCTCCCTCACTTCCTTCCTTTTTCCCTTTTGCTTCCCTTCTTCCCTTCCTCACTCCCCTTTCCTTCCCTCCTCCCTTCTTTGTCTTCTTCCTTTGCTTCCCTCCCTATCTTTGCTTTCTTTCTTCCCTTTCTACCTTCCTTTCTCCCTCTCTCCTCTCCTTTCTCTCTCCCTTCTTCCCTCCTTTTTTTGCTTTCTTTCTTTCCTTCAGTGATTTCACTCATATAAGAACCCCCCAGTAAGGAAGTTCCTTTACCCATGTAAATCAATGGCTGCTTTTTATTTGATCATGTTGGAGGATTGTCCAGGGGATCCCAGAGCTGAAATGGCTAAACTGGTAAGTGTATGTGAGAGACAGGCCTCCGTTAAAATCAAATCTGTTTTATGTTAAATATGGTAGAATTATATGTTAAATCCAATATATACATACATATTTATACAATCATCTTGCTACACAAGAAAAATCAAATCAAAAAGGCAAAAAAATGTAAATACAAAAAGAGTGCAAATGCTATGTTGTGTTCCACACTCAGTTCCCGAAGTTCTCTCTCTGGGTGTAGATGGCTGTCTTCATCATTGAACAATTGGAACTGGTCTGAATCATCGAATTGTTGAGAAAAGCCACGCCCATCAGAATTGATCCTTGTATTAATGTCTTCTTGTTGCTGTGTACAATGATCTCCTGGTTGTGCTCATCTCACTTTCATGTAGGTCTCTCCAGACCTCTCTGAAATTATCTCATTGGTCATTTCTTACAGAACAATAATATTCCATAATATTCATATACCACAATTTATTCAGGCATTCTCCAAATGATGGGCATCCACTCAGTTTCCAGTTTCTGGCCACTACAAAGAGGACTGCCACAAATTCTTGTACATACAGGTCCCTTTCCTTTCTTCAGTATCTCTTTGGGATATAAGCCCAATAGTAACACTGCTGGGTCAAAGGGTATACAGAGTTTCATAACTTTTTGAGCATAGTTCCAAATTGCTCTCCAGAATGGCTGGATGCATTCACAACTCCACCAACGATGTTTCAGTGTCCCAGTTTTCCCACAGCCCCTCCAACATTCATCATTATTAGTTCCTGTCATCTTAGCCAATCTGACAGGTGTGTAGTGGTATCTTGGAGTTGTCTTAATTTGCATTTCTCTGATTAATAATGACTTGGAGCATCTTTTCATATGGCTAGAAATGGTTTCAATTTCTTCATCTGAAAATTGTTCATATCCTTTGACCATTTATCAATTGGAGAATGGCTTGAATTTTTATAAATTTGAGTCAATTTTCTATATGTTTTAGAAATAAGGCCTTTATCAGAACCCTCGAATATAAAAACTTTTTAACTTAATATAATCAAAATTATCCATTTTATGATCAATAACGAGTTCCAATTCTTTAGTCACAAATTTCTTCCTTCTCCCCAGATCTGAGAGGTAAATTATCCTTTGTTCTTCTAATTTGCTTATAATATCACTATGTCTAGATCATGAGCCCATTTTGACTTTATCTTGGTGTTAAGTGTGGGTCAATGCCTAGTTTCTGCCATTCTAGTTTTCAATTTTCCCAGCAATTTTTGTCAAATAGTGAGTCCTTATCCCAAAGGCTGGTGCCTTTGGGTTTTGTCAAGCACTAGAATACTATAGTCATTGACTATTTTGTTCTATGAACCTAACCTCTTGCACTGATCTATGGTTTTGGTGACTGCTGCTTTAGAATACAATTTTAGGTCTGGTATAGCTAGGCCACCTTCATTTGCATTTTTTCATTAATTCCCTTGAAATTCTTGATCTTTGTTCTTCCAAATGAACTTTGTTATTTTTTCTATATCTGTAAAATAATTTCTTGGGAGTTTATTTGGTATAGCACTAAATAGCTACATTAGTTTAGGTAATAGTCATTTTTATTATATTTGCTCAGCCTATCTAAGAGCACTTGATATTTTTCCAATTGTTTAGATCTGACTTTATTTGTGTAGAAAGCGTTTTGTAATTATGTTCATGTAGGCAGGAAGACTCTCAAATATATTATCAATGATTATTTTATTTTATTTATGCTGAGGCAATTGGGGTTAAATGACTCACCCAGGGTCACACAGCTAGGATGTATTAAGTGTCTGAGGGAAGATTTGAACTCAGGTCCTCCTGATTTCAGGGCTGGTGTTCTATCCACTGCACCACCTACTTGCCCCATCAACAGTCATTTTAAATGGAATTTCTTTGTATCTCTTGATGCTGGATTTTGTTTGTAATATATAAACATGCCAATGATTTATTTTGCATCCTGCTATTTTGCTAAAGTTGGATTACTTCTAACAGCTTTTTAGCTGATTCTCTAGGGTTCTCTAAGTATACCATCATATCATCTGCAAAGAGTGATAATTTGGTTTCCTCATTACCTAGTCTAATTCCTTGAATCTCTTTTTTTTCTCTTATTGCCAAAGCTAGCATTGAATAGTAATAATGATAGTGGGCAGGCTTGTTTCACCCCTGATCTTATTAAATATAATTGCTGATAGTTTTAAATAGATTGGAGCCAGTCCTTCTGAGGAGACTTCACTGTGACCAGCTTCTTTAGCTTCAACACTGAGCTGTCTTTCTAGACTATAGTTGTCCTGGGATAAGTTTTCTGTTTGGTCAGCAAATTTATAGGGTCTGCTCTTTTTTATTCTGTTTTGTTTCCCTTTCCCCCAAAGAAAACTACCCAGTGAAGTTTCTTTTTGGGGAAAAAAAATCCTAGCTATGTTTTGGTTGAATTTGAGGGAGGAAAGAATTTGATCCAAGGAGATCTGAGTGTCTCAGGAGGCCAGGAATGGTGGTACTATAGTCAGAGCTGAGGCTCTCTCTGTCCTTGGGGTCAGGAAGAAACTCAGGACCAGGATAGCCAAAGTTCAGCTCTATCTGGTGTTTCCCCTCACAGATGTCATCACTGTCTATTGTAGCTCTATAGGGGGACTTAGGGACTTCCATAGAAGAGACAAACTAGCCATTAATGCTAAATCAGTGGGCCTTTTAAATATATTTATATTTAAAATATAAATTGCATAAGGGCTTGCATCTGCAAGCCCAAGTAAGGTCTAATTTGAAACCCTCATGAACATGGATAGAGCAAGGGAAAAAAGAGCAGAACTATATGGGAAATGCTTATAACTGGGTCACAGCCACCAAAAAGGACATCTTAGACTCAGCCTCTCTCAGACTCTGTAGAGTCATCTTCAGGTTTGTCATCAAGAGAAAGAAGGGAATTAGTCATTCTCAAAGAGACTGTTTTCTGGATCTAGCACCCTGTTTTTGAGGGGTTGTTGTCACTCTTCCTGGTTGTGAGTGGGAATCCCTAACTTTCACTCTTCAGACTGAAGAACAATTTCAGATGGCACAGGAGAAAGCAAAGGTTTTACAAGGATGTAGGTAGGGGTGCACTGGAGCCAGCTTGCACCAGGTTCTTTTTTTTTTTAATTTTATTTTTTAAAATTTTTTAAATTTAAATTTTAATTTTTTTATTTAGAATTTTTCCCACAGTATATATGCATGAGTAATTCTTTAATAATATTATCCCTTGTATTCATTTTTCCAAATTATCTCCCCTCCCTCCACTCCCTCCCCCCGATGACAGGCAATCCCATACATTTTACATGTTGCACCAGGTTCTTGAAAATTAATCTTTAAATTCTTAGTGTGAGCATTTGCACCCTGGAAAATCCACAAATGCTACAAATTTGGGCTTGATTTATTGGTTGTTTAGATCTAATAAAGTGATGAAGAAAATATTAAACGTACATTAAACTTAAAAGTGTGTCAAGCAGACCCCCCCTCCCACTCCCCGGAGAGCCCAGTTGTTCAGCATCCATCAGCATGTCACTGAGTGGATGAGGTTGACATGTCTAGTCTTCTACTTCATGTCACAGGCAGTGAGATGCCTGAAAGCTTGGGCATGAATGTTTCTAGCACAAAAAAAAAGCCATCAAACACAGAGCTTGCTTGTAGAATCAACTCTGTGTGCCCCCCCCCCCCCAATACATGAGCCTCAGGGATTTTAACACTACTTCAGTCCTGTCCAACTCTTCCTGGACCCATCTGGGTTTTTGTTTTTTGCAAAGATACTGAAGTATTTTGCCATTACCTTTTCAGCTCATTTTACATATGAGGAAACAGAGGCAAACAGGGTTAAGTGACTTGCCCAGGGTCACACTGGTAAGTGTCTAAGGCTGATCTGAACTTAAGAAGATGAGTTTTCCTGACTCCCAGTGTTCCATGCATCTGGCTGCCCTCCCTTTGACACTATACAGTTTTTTAAAAAAATGATTATTATCTCAGCCTAGATAATATTTATCACCCTTTGTTAAATTCCATAATTATCTCTGAAAATTGATGGGATCACATACACAACAGGTATTGTGATTGTTATCCTTCATTTTGGAAGGGGCTCAAAATGACAATTCTATGTTGGAACCAAGATACAGGATGCACTGAGGCTACTCAGACCAAGACTTTTACACATTGGGCACAAATAGTCCATGTGAATATTTGAAGTACACACATCGCTGAATTTGGGTACCTCACACTTCTTTGGAATTACTGCAATTCTGCAAATCTGCCCTTGGATGCAGTTTAGTAGCTGTGTCTCTTAATCAAGTCTCTTAACCTGCCTAGCACATAATAGGTGCTAAATAAATGCTTGTTGCTCTGTTTCCACCCCTACCTCCCCAATCCCAGCTTTCTTGGAATGGGAGTCTCTAACAAGAAAATTCTGATACTATGGTTGTGAAGAATTCCAGCGAAAGAACAATGGGAAAGGCAGCTCAAGAAACTTTATCAGATTTTGAAGTTACAGGACCTGGGTGCAAATCCCAGCTTTGCCACATGTATGTATAATCCTGGAGAAGTAACATCATAATGGCGTTATGACGTCTTCCTTTCCTCATCTGTTAAATGCAGGAAGTGGACTGGTTGACTTCAAAATAGACAGTGCACCATACAAAGGGAACTCTAGAGTGAGCTCAGCTTTAAAGGGGACAACTTAGAAGATAGGAACAAGGAAACCTTTTTTTAAATTAGTTTTTATTTTTATTCTGAACTTGACAGACTCCCAATAGAATGGGCATTCTCACATGCATAGTAAAACAGAAAAATAAGATTACACAAGAAACTGTGGATCTGAATTCTGTACCATTTGCTTCTCTTTTATTTAAGTATATAGTAAGGGCTTTCAAAGCAGTCCTGCTTGTCTGGTTTTCCTTCTGCCTGTTTTTCTCCATTATTTAAAAAAAAAAAAAAAGATTCTTCAGTCAAGTCAACAAACATTTTTTAAGCTCTTACCATGTGGTACTGTGCATTGGAAGTCAATTGAGGAATGCACAGTGCCTGACATTGGGGGTCAAGGGAGAAGTTAGGAAAAGAAATTTTAAAAAAGTTACAACTCCCTTTTCTTTCTTAATTTGTTACTTCATCTGTGCCACTCTTTCTCCCTGCCCCTGAAACCATTAAAAAAAAAGAAAATCAAAGCCTTTGTAACAAATATTTACAATCAAGCAAAGCATTGTTTGATCCTGATATACATGATACAAAATGGGAAAATTTCTGTTTTTATTCAGTATCTTGAATTCATTGTTTCTCTGTAGGTAAATGCATTCTTCATCAGAATTGTAGTTGGTCATTGCATTGATCAAAGAAGTTCTCAGGAATTTCAAAGTTGTTATCATGTACAGATTTAATAGGTGAAAAAACTCACCAAGACTTTTGGAATATCCTGTATAATGCTGTTATTGTGTAAGTTGTTCTCCCAGTTCTGTTAATTTCACTGCATCAGTTCATATAGGTCTTGCCAGGTTTCTCTGAAATCATGCATATCATCATTTCTTATGACTTAATAATATTCCATTCCATCCGTATATCCGTCGTTCCCCAATGGGAATGGGCCCCCCCTTGAGTTTAGCATGAAATTTTTTAAAAATTAATTTTTTAGGGAACAAAAATCTATCTTCTTACTCTCCCAACTCCTTCCCCACTAGAAAAATAGAAAAATTAACCCTTTAATACAAATATTTATATTCGAGTAAAACAAATTCCCCAATTGGCCATATCTTCAAAAACAGTGTGTCACAATCTGCCCCCTGCATTTTGCCATGATTGTAAGGCCATTGTCAAGGAGGCTAAAGCTCCAGATGAGTTGAAGCAGGTGAAAAAACAAAGACTACTACAAAGTGCTTTTTTTGTTATTTTGTATATGTATGTGGGGTGGGTTGTTGTGGTTTAAAGCTATGTTTGGAACAAGAACAAGAAGAGATACAGCGGCTGCTTTGGGCCTTTAGGTAGAGAGATGACAGGAAGACATTCTCCAGCAAGGGGATGAGGTTTTAACTAGAAAAAGAAGAATAAGTCAGGTTGAGGAGACAAAGCTCAAGTTCAATGAGGAAAATGTCAGTTTCCAGGTCTCAATGACCTATCTCTGCCTATTGAGAGATTTGTTTTTTCAATGTGACTACAGCATTACTGCATGGTAATCTCTGAAAAGTCCTGGGGCAGAGGACCAGAGACAAGCAGATGTCATATTGATTTTTAGAAATAACATATTCAAGAAACTCTAAGTTTTAGTTGATCCCTGGTCACATTCTAGAAGGCATCATTAAGAAACAAAACATTTAGACTCCCATGAAATGAACATTTGGGTAAGGAGCAGTTACAAGATGCTATGGACTGAACATCAGGCCTGGAGTTAGGAGGACCTGAGTTCAAATGTAACCTCAGACTTAACTCTTTGATTAACTCTTTGATCTTGGGCAAGTTACTTAACCCTGTTTGCCTCAGTTTTTTCATCTGTAAAATGAGCTGGAGAAGGAAATGACAAAACATTTCAAGAAAACATCCAGTGAGCATCACAAAGGATCAGAAGCAACTGAACAATAACATTTAGATAAGGCTTTAGTAATCACTAAGAGCAAATGTGAATTTACATACAAATCATACCAAGTGAACTTTATTTCCTTCTCTGATGATTAGGTAGCAGTGTAAAACCAGGGATATATCAACCAGAGGTGTCAACACTCTTAACTGAAGCCCAAATTACTATGAAAATGTAATTAAAAAGATTTAACAAAATAAATAGAAATACAATAGCATATACTGTTTCTCTGTGGTTTTCTATATTCATCCAGAAGGTTTAGTTTCTCCCATTTCTATTTGATTTTATACCACTAGTATACACATCTGATATTTTAATGAAATTGAAATACCATACTTTTCATGAAAGTTTTTTGGCTTTTTCATCCAGAAAGGAGGATTTGCTGGACAATATTCTGGAAGGGCATACTTCTGTATGTCATTTACTATAAATTTGCAAAGGATTTGTATGACTTAATTATCAGTTACTTTTGAAACAAGTTTCTAATAAAATGGTGTAAGGACTCTGTGGTAACACAATAAAAACAACTTTTTGCTAAATGACCTATTAGACACTAGAAGGCAGACTAACCAGATCTGCAGATGACACAAAGTTGGGAGAAATAGGCACTGTGATATTAGGGTAGAATGCTAGATCAAAATCAAAATCATTTATTAAGTGTCTACAATATACCAGGCACTAGGGCAGGTGATAGAAATTCAAAGGCAAAAAACAACAAAAAACCCTGCCATCTTGATCCTCCAGGAGCATCCATTTTGTTAAAAAGGACAATGGATGAAATTTGTCAGGGAGAAGCACAAAGGCAATATGGAGGGCATCTGACTTGGGAAAGATCTGGATCTGTTGACAGCCAATAAGAAATGCCAAAATCATGATGTGGCTGCATAAAAGAGATTCCGGGAAGGCACAGCCTGGCTGTGTTGCATGCTGGTTGACTCCAGTCAATAGCCCTGAGCTCAGCACTGGGCAGTGTCCCTTCCTTTTTCCAGAGAAGTCATCTATTGCAACAAAGAATAAAAAAGGAAATGAGGGAGAAGAAGCAGGTTAGCAAAACTAACCAGTATATTAGTGGGGTCTAAAAATATCCACTATGCATTCCATTCCTGCTGTCTGAGCTACACTTTAATAGACAGATTGGATGGAATGAGCACTGAAGATGGCCACCGAATCACGACTAAGGGAGGACTTGATGACTCATCTCCCATTTGAATCTGGCTGGTGGTAGATTGTTGTAAGACTGAAGAGTAGGACTTAGGGAGGCGGGTTGTGGCTCAATATAAAAAACACTTTTCTGATAGCTGGAGCTGTCCAGCAGCTGAATGGGCTGGGTTGGGTTGGGTGAGATCCCAGTTACAGGAAGCATTTGAACAGAGATGGCCATCTGCTGGGGAGAGGTGGAGGCATAAACTTTGACCTAGTGACGATGCTACAGGGGATGCATCCCAGGAGATGTATACAGCAGCACTCTTTGTGGTAGTAAAGAATTAGAAGGTGGGTGCTCATTGATTGGAGAAATGGCTGAATACATTGTTGCACAAGAATGCAATAGAATAGAATTGCTATGTGGCAAGAAATTACAAGGGGTAAGAGGACTTCTAAGGTCTCTTGGGTCTCTTAAGATTCTTGTGTCCTGCACTCATGCTAGAGTCACAGCAAAAGGGAGCATGTATGAGGGTCTGCAAATTCTGGCCCCAGCATGATCTGTTCCAAGCCATCAGCAGCCAGGATAAAGACTACAGCTAAATGATACAGGAGGGGCGGGATCTCAGAGGGATGGTGTTAAGCAGATGCCTGAGGTGCCATGGCATCCACAAGGCAACTGTTCATCAGTGAATGGAAGGCTCCCTGGATTCTGCCCAAGCCCTGGGGCTCTGAGGTTTCCTGACGTATCCTCCTGGTAGAAGAAGTATTTGTTCTAATTATCTCTTGCCCCTACTTCCAGGAAGCAGGAATTCTTTTGCCTTTCTCTCTCTCCCCAGCTTAGCCCAGTGGCTGGTACATCCTGAGTGCTTTATTGATTAGGGACAGTCAGACCTGTGCATTAGGAAGGTCACTTTGGCAAGTGAGTGAAGGATGGTGTGGAGGGGAAGAGCCTCTGAGGCAGGGAGGGGGAAGGCAGCCAGAGCTGGTTGCAGTAACCCAGGAA
The DNA here is from genome assembly GCF_048593235.1 of Sminthopsis crassicaudata. Lineage (NCBI taxonomy): Eukaryota > Metazoa > Chordata > Mammalia > Dasyuromorphia > Dasyuridae > Sminthopsis > Sminthopsis crassicaudata. The sequence continues at coordinate 283,650,404 of NC_133620.1, read as the reverse complement.
TGAGAGTACTAGGATGAAAAGATGGTCATTTTCTTTCTGAAATCCCCCCCCCCCCATATTATTCTCGCAGAGGAGCCTGGCAGGATTTTTTAAGTTAAATTTGAAAAAGTTTTTTTTTTTCCCTGCTTAGGTAATTTCTGAAAATATTGAATTAATGACTATGCATTTTCTTCTCTTTTTTCTAAGGTGTTTAGGCAGCCGGCGCTGACAAAAGGGGAGGTTTTTTCTTTTCCTGGAGATTAAGATGGCGCTTGTGCCTTGGGTTTCTTAGCAGCTGGTCTACATATGCCTGTTTTGTTTTGCTTTGTTGTTTTTAGGGCTTTTTTGAATTTAACGTCGAGAATCTGTCAGAGAGCTGGAGGCTATTAGGCGACTGCAGAATCGGTGTCATTTGATGTGGTGCCTCAGAGGGGCACGCATCCTGGGGAGCAGCCGGGCCGCAGGGACCGGGGAAAGGGCCGGCGCCGGGGCTCCCGGGACCAGGATTATAGACATCAAGGGAAAGAGAGGAGGAAGACCCGAGGCCGGGTGCAGACAGGACGGGGGAGGAACACATCCAAGACCCTGCAGAGCCTGCCAAGCCTCGAGTCTGCAGCAGCCACGAGACTAGTCCCTCCCCGAGCTGGGACTCCCTAGGGAATGTGATTTTTGATACAAAAGCCCTCCTCCTCTCGCCACAAAGAAGAGCAAAGAGCCTCCGGACCCATCTGGTGTGCCCGTGAGAGAAGTCTTCAGGAAAAGGGAAAGACCACCCAGAAGGCCACGCGGCCCTGCCGGAGAGGAGAGGGGTTTCTCCGGGTTTTTTGACCCTGTTATTGAACATGAGACATGAAATGGGCATGGACTCTAGTTTACAAAATGAGATGGTTATTCGTCTCAGAGATGATCAAAGTGAGGCCGAAAGTAAGCCCGACTTAGGAAGGTTTCAGAGCCAGTGAAAGGAGAAGAGCTGGAACTCTAACCCGGGCTTTTGATTCCAAGTCGGGAACCGAGGCCCAGCGCCTGACCCCGCCATGGGCCCGTCCGCCGCTCGCCTCCAACAGTTCCATTTCTCTGAAACTCCCGGTGGACCAAACCACTAAAACCTGCTCCAGCTTGGAGAGGGCCGCCCGAGTGTGGGACCAGGTAGGCCGGCTGCGTGCTGTGGCACAAACCTCCAGGCCAGGCCTTCCTGGCAGACTGGCGCAATGCCATTCGTGTTGGGTTCTCTCCCCTCTCAAAGGCGGACCTTTAGGGAAAGAGAGGGGCCGAACGGAGCGATCGCTCCAAACTCCGGGCCTCGCGGGGCAGCGAAACCGCGGCCACCGCCGGCCGGTCCCCTTCTCCACAGTAACACCCGTCCCGGGGCCTTTTGGCTTCTGGTGCAGAGTGTTTGGGGGCCATTGGAGGGGCCCCCGGGCCCGGCACGGATCCGGCCTCTGCTGCACTGTGCAAAGTGCACCCGCAAGTGTGGTGAGGATAAGGAGCGTGTGCGCGGGGTGTGCGCGCGGCGGCCTGGCGGGCTCCTAGGCCTGCAGCTTTGACACTCTCGGTCCTCTATTACCTTCTCTTCTTCCGCGAGGAAACCTGCCCCAGTCTCTGGTGTTCGTGACCGGAGTTCCAAGGCGGCTTTGCTCCAGTCAGAGGCCTCGGTGGAAGTTCAGGCTGCTTCTGATGAGGCTGCGGCCAGGACAGGTGTGAAGCTTCCCAGGCTGCTCCCTCCCCTTCACTATAAATATTCACCGATGCAAATGATAAATGCCACGAGATATTTATCACAAATTACAAGTGGGTGATTGTGAGTCTAGGCTGTGGAGCCCTCTGGGGAAATGTTTCCGTTTTCAAAAAATTGTGATGGGGGAGGAAGAAGCCTTTTCAGAAATGCAGATTCCAGGGGTGCCTTGGCTAGGGCATCCAAAGGCTCAAAAGGGTTCAAGGTGGCCATAGGGGAGAGGAATGGAAGGGGCACAAGACACAGGTTTGGAAGTGAGCAGGGTTTAGGCACTATATATATATAGTAACCTTTTTCATAAATATGGAGTGTGGAGGGGATGTTTGTGTGCTTGGGGAGCACCAGCAGGAAGTTTTTTCCAGGCAGGGCATTTGATGAAAAATTTGCCTAATAATGCACCCAGGTAAAGGGTGCTTTCTAAAAGAATGTCCTTCAAGAATTGGCTAACTCAGAACCTTTCAGAGGTACAAGCCTGCAAGACTAGGGCTATTTGAGGACAAGTCTCTTCCTCCCTACCCCTTCTCCCCCCCCCCCCCCCCCAGTTAACCCTTCGAGGAGCTACAAGGTTTTTAGGAGAGCATGAAGTCCCAGACTGGGGCAAGTGATCTGCTCAAGGCCCCACAGTTCAGTAACAGATTTGTATTTTGTTAAAATCTGAGGCCTCCCTAAAATGAAGTGAGAGGCTTTGGGTCCCCGTTTTCTAAGATTACTCCCCACTCATAGATATGGAGGGAGGACGTGGCCTCAAGTGCCCCTATAATCCAGTAACAGTTCAGTGGAAAGGCTAGGCTTTAGGGTCAGAGAACACAAGTTCCCAACCCAGCTCTGCTGGTCGGCCTTGCTCCGAGCCTCAGTTTCTCCAACTGTAAAATAGTCCCTTGTGGTTCAAGCTGCAGGATCCTGGTCTTCAATAATAGCTTTCTCAGGTGATTAGACTATCAGTACACATGACCTGATCTACATTTGGGGAAAAGATCCGTTTGTGTGGAGATGGTGAAGATCCAAGAACTCCCTTATCAATTGAGCACAGAGCTCCAGCTGGAGCTGCCCTCAGGATAAAACATCCAGAATCGGCTGCTGCAGCTGCAGAAATAAACGGGGCGGGGAAGGCAACATGCCCCATTCACAGCAGGCTCTCCCTGCCCTGTGGCGGAGCTGGCTTTCCCTGCCTGCTCTGCTGTTCCCACTCTCTCAGATGAACTTATCCTTTTACCATTCAGACAGAACACACTATTTCAGAAGGAGGGAAGATTGAATTTTTGTTTTTTTAAGGAGAGACAAGAAAATCACCACAGAGGGAGGAGATGCATTTGATTTCATTTCTTCTTTTGACAACTTGCTTCTCATCCCAAAAGAACTTCCCAATTGAAGTCTGCACTGGAGAATAACTTCTCTAGGTTAGCAAAATCCTTCTGCAGGCAAAAAAAAAAAAAAAAAAAAAAAAAAAAAAAAAGTACCTGATTACTGTAGATTGTACCACATTGTTTTTGCCTTCACTTTAGGAGGATGAATGACTATGGTTTTGTGGTTTTCCCTAAAAATGAAAATGAAAATGAGGCAGAGTTCATCTGGTCAGGGTTCACTTGTGTGGTAGAGCAACCCTCCAAATGGATGATAATGAACAATCTTCTGTCCCATCAAAAAACTAATTTTTGTGCATATTGAAGATGTTGTGGTAAGATAGACACACTCATTAGTCAGTGTGCTCCTAGTGGAGCCTGGAAGTGATTCAACTGTTCTGAAGTTGAATTTGCCACTTTTGAGCACAAGTGTTTCTCTTCTCCCTAAAAACGTTTCTCCCCCTAAAAAGTCAAATGGGAACAAAGGTTGGGTATATACCAAAATATACATATATTTTGTTGTAGCAAAATAATGGGAAAATGAATACTTGAAGAATAGCTGGAAAAACTAATAGATTAGCATTTTACAAAGATATGACGAATATGAGGAATTCAGGAGAAATAGTAAAATTTATAGAAATTTATATATACAACTCAGATAACTATAGTTTAATGTATTTATATAATGACTAAAATAATGTAAATGGAAACAAATCACTAAAAGGAAGCTCAATTCTTCTCTTTTCATAGAGAGAGGTGAGAGACTACTAGGTTAGAGCACTATACTTTGTCATTGGCATCCTTGTATTAAATAATTTTGCTTATTTTTGTCACAATGGATGACTGTGGAACAAGATGTATTAAAAAACTTAATTTTTGATATAGAATAATTCACTGAAAATAATTTGCCCTTTTCCAAATTTTCAAGGAATAAGACACAATATAATTGTTGGGGATTAACAGTTCATTTAATGGGGGAGCCGGGAGAGCAAGGGGTGACACTTTTAAGAGAAATAGATGAATTTCACATACCAAGTAATAATGATTTGAGCAAAATTTCAGACGAAGGAAATGAATATATGCATAAGGTATGGAGAAAAAAGGGGAAAAGAGGTTGGCAGAAAGGGAAGATAAAAGATTGGATTATTATTGCTATTTTAAGTTTGAAGTGCTAGGCAATACAAACCTCCTTCCACTTAAGTATAAATCAATGTCCCTAAAATAAAACTGTTCCCAGCCCTAACACCTGAAAAGAACCCCAGACCTCTGGTCAAAGGCTTCTGCAGAGGTTCCTTCTCCCTCAGCCTATCCTGTCCTCAGTCTCCCTCAGACTGTGAATTCTGTGTACTATAACTTCGAAGCCCTGCAATATTTTTTCCCCTTGCCTTCAGAAAAATAAGAAGTCAAAATGAATGACAAGAGAGAGAGAGAGAGGAAGACAGGACAACCCACGTCTGCTCAGACTTCAACTGTGTAGTTTCTCCAGCGAAGCTCAGCCTATGCTAACAAGCAATGTCATCATGACAAATGAGAAGCCCCATATATAACTGCTGGTAGCCCAGTCTTCCGGCCTCATTGCTGGCACAGGCCAAGGGGCTGGAGGAGACTCTGCTAAGGAAGCAGGGCAGGGCAGAGCAGACCCGGCATACCTTTTCCTCATCCAGGCCAAACTGTGTCACATCCCCTTTAATGGTCAGCATCAGCATCCATCCCATCTCAGGGCCTTTCTCCTCACCTGCTGCCCAGTTTAGGCTCCCATCTGCTATGGGAGCTATATGCTATCCTCTCTCTTTGGTTTCTCCAGCACTGCTCATGTTCTAAAACATTCTAGTCTCCCCCCCCCAATCCCCAATTCTTCTTTATTCCACTTGATTGGTTCATTCTTGAGGCTGACAGCTGTGGTGAGAGAAGCTGGTCTGGGGTGGGAACTTTCTATCTCACTGCCTTGTACACTGAAAAAGCATCAACACTTGTTTCATTCCTCAGGCCCTTTTTTCAGGTCCCTTTTATGGGAGTCAGGTAAGTGCTGAGCATTCTTTCCACTTCACCCTCTAACATGGAGGGTGTCTTGAAATGGGGCTCTTCAGGTTCTCTCTAGAAGGCGGAGATGTGTCTGGGGAAGTCACAGGCATTTCTTTATGTATGTATCTTATATTCTTGAAGAGAGAATGGTGATAAAGCATCACTTCCTTGTCCTGCCTTCAAACCAAGCTATTTCCTTCAAACTCCTTTGAGGTGGAAGACGTGAGCCAAGACTGGGTCTGATGGGCAAGGTGGAAAACTTAGCTGAGTCCCTTAGGTTGGATGAGCATCCTTTCTTTTTCACAGTTCAAAAATGAACTGGGCAGTGAGCGGTGGCTAGTTAAGTGCCTACTATTTTATGTAAAGAGCTGGGAAGCTAGCTAGGGAGGAGACATGCAGATGTTTTCATCCTCTGGATAGCTTTTGTAGAGACCAGTGAAGAAGGGGAAAGCTGGAAGACGTCAACATATAGGGAAGGATTGGTCATTAGGATCCCAAGGTGAAGTGGCTGCAGAGATTGACTCCTTGAGTTCTGAAGCTCACCTGTTATACTTTATTTCCAGATTAACTTGGCCAGGACATTTTTTCATAGGCAGCAGGAAACTTCTTCCACAAATACTTAAATAATGCCTATGGAAGAGAAGGCAGTATAAGGGGAGAGATGAATGTGGCCAGAAAGATGATCTCAACCTCTTTTTCTCATAGTTTTAGTTCCTGTCTCCTCAGAGAGGGAGGGACAAGTAAAATAACCAAAACCAGGTATTTGTTCCTATAAAGGTGACTTTAGTATTCAAAATGAAACATTTGCCTCAGCAATTTCTGAAAAATCTTAATTTTCATGCTATAAAATGACTAAACTGACTAATTTGGTTTCCCCATCCAGCAGCTCAGTTCTATGAGGCCTAGGCTATGTAAAGGCTGAAGAGACAGGGATTCTTCATGTTAATGAGCAACTGGAGGTTACTTGATACACAGGTAGCATCCAAATCCCAGAAGACTGCTACCCACTACAGGGAAGAGCAGGTAAAATAATTTAAGACAAGTCGTATTCATAAATCCTGTCCATTTATATGGGGATGTCTATGATTCAGAGAGTGGGAAAATGGACAGAATGGAGACAGCAAAATCCTTAGGAGTAGACAGGAGGCCAAGGAGGATCCCTACTAGAAATGACCCAGTTAGTGTCTGGATGGTGACCTCAGACAGTCTTTTTTCAAGCCTTTCATTACTTTTGACCCTCTTCTTCTTCCTCCTCTCCTTCCATGCTACTTCTTTTGGATTTGGTATATCTCTGCTCTATGTTCAAAGAGAAGAAAAACCTTTCCACTTAATCATGTAGTTTGATGCCATCCTACTATTTCAATATTGATCTACCACTCAACATGAAATTAAATAAGAAGAAAAAACATGTTTAATTAGCTGACTTGCTGAATCGTTCTATATTCCAAGCAGAAAAAGAAAAATACCCACACCAAAGCAAACCCCCTTTTTTTGGAGCTGGGTCTTAGAATTTGCCGAAGTCCCTTAAATTCAATACTTTAAGAAAAAGCAGGTTTTCTCAACTTCTCAGAAAGCATTAGCATGTATTCCTCCTATTTTTCCCCCCAACAGAGAAAACTTGGAGCCCTCAGTGGATGTCACTTGGGGCTAAAATGGGAGCTGATTATGACTGTGAACATGGCAGGAAACTCTCAAGATAAATCAAAAGCAGACAATAATCTGATCAAGTTACAAAGGATAGTTAATATGAAGGGGGAATTTTGCAAAATAGACAAGACCAAGGCAGATCAGGCTACAATAATCAAATGAGATTTTTTATGAAGATTAGGAAGAAAACCTCTTTTAACAGTTTTTAAAAATTTCTAGTTGAGTATTGCAGTATACACACACACACACACACACACAGAGGAACAGGAGGAGGAGGAGGAGGAGGAGGAGGAGGAGGAGAGAGAGAAAGAGAGAGAGAGAGAGAGAGAGAGAGAGAGAGAGAGAGAGAGAGAGAGAGAGAGAGAGAGAGAGAGAGAGAGAGAGACCTTAATTGCAAATTCCCAGTTTTGTATTCTTAATGCCCATCATTAGCGGGAGTATAAACAAAAACGGGAAGCCCTGATTATTGCAGAAGCTTCAACCAGACCAGAAGAAACTCTACAGATTGACATCCATCTGTCTACACCTAGAGATATGCACATGTGTATATTTTCCATTAAATTCGCAGGTGCTGGGACCGTTTATGTGTCAGAATCCCAATGCTGAAAAAAAGTACATGGTTGCTCCAGATACATTTCAGGAATGACATATAAACAACTCTGTAATTCAAGTGATTATTAACTACGGTGTCCAAAGATTGGGTTCCTCAATGTGTATTTTGTTAGCCCTCCTTGAAGGCGTCTCTCCTTGTCAGACCAGGTGCTGCAATCAGCTACATCTGGGTCTCATCTTAAAGACATGCTTGATATTTTCCTACTCTACCCCATGCATAACCATTCAGAAATAAGGGAGGGGAATTACTGCCTCAAAAGAAACTTGGAAAAAAAATTTCCATTTGAGCTTTTCAAAGAGATATGGAACACCTATGATTCATCAAATTGAGAATAACTAAAAGAAATAAAAGTCATTTAGTTGCCAGGGCAATGTGTTCCATAAAAATAAACACTCCCACCAAAAACCCATTTCCTAAAGGGTGCCTTCCAGGTAATAAATGCCTAATATATTCTCTTCCCAGTCAGTGTTCATATGCCATTTTTGTATTCTAACACGAGTCTATTATTTCTTTCCGTTCCCTTTGCCTGGGTTAGATTAGAGAGGTAGGGTGTTAATGGTGGACTTGATGAAGATTGAAGACCTATATTCTCCCCCTGGAGACCAGTCTGATTTGAACAAATTGAGGCAAGCGAAGTAGCCCCCTTTCTGTCCTTGGGAGAAAACCTGTTCTATTTCTATATTTTCAGGCAGGCCTATTCCCATTTGGAAACAGCAGCAATAGGGAAAAAGTCATATAACAATTCCTCTCCAAGAACAAAGACTTCCTAGTGTTATTTGGGCCGAAACCAAGTCACTGCATCCATCCTTTTGTCTTCATCTTTTATTGGGGCTGAATAGATGATTGAGAAGTGGGTCCAGGGAGGGATGGATTGGAATTGTTGCTGGAGAGTCGAAGTGGGTATGAGACCAGCTGCTGCCCCCCAGAGCTCTCGTCTCCTGATGCTGTTGCTGCTGCTCCTGCCGCCCCTAACACCCCCGGTGCTGCCGCCCCTGCTGCCCCTAATAATGCTGGCGCTGACACCGATGCCGACGCCGACACTACCATCGATGGTGCCGCCGATGCTGCCCCCAGCACCGTCCCTACTGTGGTCGTTGGTGCTGTGGCTTCCTTCTTGCTCTCTTCCTTGTGGATACGACTCTTCTCTGGACACTCAAAGTGTACACAGTGAAATACCTGCAGGAGAGGAGAGAGATGGAGAGTCTGGTGAGGCATGGCCAGACTGAGCACTGTGGGAGCCTGCAGTGCCATGGCCAGCAGCAGACTCAGCACTGAAGAGCTATAGGGAAATAAGGTTTACAAGGAGTTAGCAGGTGGTCTCTTATACCCTTTAGATCCAAAATGCTTCAGGTTAGTTATCACACTGCAAACAATTAGTTATTCTCAATAAGATTCCAGCATTTCTGGTCTTTCTTTTGTTCTTCCTTTCCTTTCCTTTTGGTCTGAAAACCAGGCTTTTACAGCATTAAATGGGACATTAAAAAGAGAATGTCACCCAACCAAAAACATCAAATAGAGAACACATAAATGGTTGTATGACTCTACATCCCACTATCCATCTCTAACACTCAAAGCAAAGAAATTAAGCCTAAGTACAAAGCTAGTCACATTCAATAATCTTAAATGTTGCCACATTTGAAAAAACAACATGGGACAGCAAGTCTGTCTTGTGACTGGAGTTCAAGAGCACTGAAAAAAATATTAAATGGCTCATATTATCTACAATAAATCTCTTTGGTCTGAGAGAATGAGGACTATTCTGGGAAAGGTAGATTCACTTTTCCCAAAGATTACTCTTCAAACTTAGGACCATGTGCATAGGTGAAGCTTGCTTACTGGTCTATGGGCAGTCCACAGATCCATTGTATGACTTGACAGTGGCTTGTGTCACCAGAAGGACAATTAAGCTGTGGGATCAAGTAGGCAATAGCTGCTGCCAATACTACTGATGAGGGCGAGAGCCTATCTCTTATTCTCTAAACAGTAAAAACATGGAGACACAGGATTTGAGGGAGCTCCATCAGACTTCTGTTATACAACTATTCGTATCTGGAAGAAAAGTGAGCAGAGCTGGGTGAAACTTCTTTGTGCGTAATAACACAACCTCAGTCTAGAGGCCTGGGGAAGATAGGGCTTTCCATATTTCCATTTCTATTCCCTGTGCTATAAAAAGCCTGAAGGGATCGCCTGAATTGAGCTGTAAGTTGCTCAAAATCTTGGGTATAGAGAACACTGAAGGGAGGGTGAAGAATGACTCTGAAATGATAAGGTCAGTGAAGGCTTCATCCTTGACACACCTGTGACCTTTACTATTTTGACAGTCATGTTCATGTCAGAGGTTGCAGGACCTTGGGGGGGGACGGGACACTGTTGTAAGGATGCTGGACTGTATGGTCTTAAGATCTGGGTTATAACCCTGGTTCTGAATCATTCCTCTTTCAGGCCACAGTTTCCTCATCTGTAAAAGGAAGGAGGCTGGACTGGATGATCTCTTAAGATCCTTTTAGCTCTGGATTCTGTGACTCTATGGATTTACTGAACTTTTATTATGCTGCCCAGGCCTGGGACAGATCGTGTGGGAGTAAACTTCTGATTTCAAGAACTTTGTTTGGGAGATAAGATTGACACAGATGAAAAAACAACAAAAATAGCTGAAATCACCAGATATGTTACAGGCACTCAGAGGACAGGGAGACCAATAAGGCTAGAGTAATTAGGGAAGGTTTGTTTCATGGAGGAGGAGGAGCCTTGATCTAATCATTGAAGGATGGGGAGGATTTGGGCAAGATAAAAGGGATATTACTGTTGGTGAAGTTGTGAACTGATTCAACCATTCCGTGAAGCAATGCCCAAAGTTCTATAAAACCATGCATGCATATTGGGAAAAGGACATAGAGAGTAACAGATGAAGAAATGGTCCCATTTCAGAAAAGCCATCACTGAAATCCATAAGAAAAAAATCTCCAGGGCCAGATGGATTTACAAATGAATTCTACCAAACATTCAAAGAACAATTAAGTCCAATACTGTATAAACTAACTGGAAAAATAGGGGAAGAAAGAGTCCTATCAAATTGTTTTTATGACACAGATATGGTGTTGATAGCTAAACCAAGAAGGGCCAAAACAGAGAAAGAAAATTATAGACCAGCTTCCCTAATGAATATTGTTGCAAAAATCTTAAATAGAGTATTAGCAAAGATATTACAGCAATATGACTAGGAGATTTAAATAAGGAATGCAAGGCTGGTATCTCAATTATCAGCATAACTGACCACATCAATAACCAAATTAATAGAAATCATATGATCATTTCAATAGATGCAGAAAAAGCATTTGACAAAATATACATCCATTCCTAATAAAAACCACTAAAGAGTATAGGAATAAATGGAGTTTTCCTTAAAATGACAAGAAGCATCTATCTAAAACTATCAGCAAGGTGTTATTGGGCTTATATCCCAAAGAAATACTAAAGAGCGGAAAGGGACCTGTATGTGCCAAAATGTTTGTGGCAGCTCTTTTTGTTGTGGCTAGAAACTGGAAGATGAATGGATGTCCATCAATTGGAGAATGGTTGGGTAAATTGTGGTATATGAAGGTTATGGAATATTATTGCTCTGTAAGAAATGACCAGCAGGAGGAATACAGAGAGGCTTGGAGAGACTTAAATCAACTGATGCTGAGTGAAACGAGCAGAACCAGAAGATCACTGTACACTTCAACAACAATACTGTATGAGGATGTATTCTGATGGAAGTGGAAATCTTCAACATAAAGAAGATCTAACTCACTTCCAGTTGATCAATGATGGACAGAAATAACTATACCCAGAGAAGGAACACTGGGAAGTGAATGTAAATTGTTAGCACTACTGTCTATCTACCCAGGTTACTTATACCTTTGGAAGCTAATAATTAATGTACAACAAGAAAATGGTATTTACACACATATATTGTATCTAGGTTATATTGTAACACATGTACAATGTATGGGATTACCTGCCATCGGGGGGAGGGAGTGGAGGGAGGGAGGGAGGGGATAATTTGGAAAAATGAATAAAAAAAAATAAAATAAAACTATCAGCAAGGATTATATGTAATAAGGATAAGCTACAAGCATTCCCAATATGATCAGGCATGAAGCAAGGTTGCCCATTATCACTACTATTATTCAACATTACACCAGAAATATTAGTTTTGGCAATAAGAAATAGAAGGAATTTGAATAAGAAATAAGGAAACAAAACTATTACTCTTTGCAGATGATATTTAGAGAATCAACTAAAAATTACTAGAAGCAATGTACAACTTTAGCAAAGTTGTAGCATGTAAAATGAACTCCATATACATCCATTGACATTTCTATACGTTACCAACAAAGTCCAGCAGTAAGAGATAAAAAGAGAAATTCTATTTAAAATAACTGTAGACGATATAAAATATTTGGGAACCTATTTGTCAAGACACAGCCAGGAACTATATGAACACAATTAATAAAACTTTTCACACAAATAAAGTTATATATCTAAACAACTGGAAAAATATCTATTTCTCAAGAGTAGACTTTAACATAATAAAAATTACAATTCTACTTAAATGAATCTACTTATTCAGTGAAATACCAATAAAACTGCCAAAAAACTACTTTGTAGACCTAGAAAAAATAATAACAAAATTCATTTGGAAGAACAAAAGATCAAGAATATCAAGGCAATTAAAAAAAATGCAAGGAAGGTGCCCTAGCCTTACCAGACCTAAAACTATATTACAAAACAGTGGTCATCAAAACCATTTAGTACTACTACACACCTCTCACATTGCTAAGATGACAGGAAAAGACCAATGCCCACATAAATTACCTGTCAGATCTGTGGAGAAGGGAGGAATTTTGGCCAAAGAACTAGAAAACAAAGAATTGCAAAATGAATAATTCTGATTACACAAAATTGAAAAGGTTTTGCACAAATAAAACCAATATCAACCAAAAGTAGAAGGGAAACAGAAATCCAATGTTTCTATAAAATATATAGAGGACTGAAATTTATAATACAGGCTATTCCTCAGCTGAAAAAAGGATGGTGAAAAGATATGAAGAGACAATTTTCAGATGAAGAAATTAAAACCATTTCTAGTCTTATGAAAAAATGTTTTAAATCACTATTGATCAGAGAAATGCAAATTAAGACAGCTTTGAGATACTACTTCACATCTCTCAGATTGGCTAAGATGATAGAAAAAGATAATGACAAATAGTAGAAGGGATGAGAAAACTGGGACACTAATACATTGCTAGTGCCCAAAGAGGTATAAAACTGTGCATTCTCTCTGAGCCACCAGTCTCACTACTGGATCTGTATTCCAAAGAGATCATAAAAAAGGGAAAAGGATCCACATGTGCAAAAATGTTTAAAGGACTCTTTTTGTAGTGGCAAGGAATTTGAAATTGAGTGATGCCCATAAACTGGGGATGGTTGAATAAGTTGTAGTATATAAAGGTAATGGAATATTATTGTTCTATAAGGAATGATAAGCAGACTAATTTCAGAAAAGCCTGAAAAGACCTACATAAACTTATGCTAAGTGAAATGATTAGAACAAGGAGACCATTATACACAGTAACATTAAGATTATGTGATGAACAATGTAGTGATTCAAGGTAATTCCAATAAATTTAAGATGGAAAATGTCAATCACAACCAGATCCAAATAGAGAAATACAGGGACTGAATGTGAATTGAAGCATAATATTTTCACCTTTTTGTTTGTTTTCCTTCTCGTTTTTTTCCCCCCTTTTGGTCTGATTTTTCTTATACAACATGACAAATATGGAAATATGTTTAAAAGGACACACATTTAACTTATATTGCCTACTGTCTTGGGGAGGAAGGAGGCAAAAGAAGGAGGAAAAAAATTTGAACACAAAATAAATTTAGAAAAATTTTAGAAACAAATTTAGAACACAAAGCTAGAATTAATGTTGAAAACTATCTTTAAATGTATTTGGAAAAATAAAATACTATTGGAAAAAAAAGGGGCTTACCAAGCAGAAAAACAAGATAAATTACAGCATGGAAGCTAAAGGCATATAACATGTTCAAGGGGCAGTAGGGGAGCTGTTCCAGTAATATGGTAGAAGGCTGCCTAAGGGATCATGAAAGGCTAGGCAGAAGAATTTAAACTTGAAACAGCAAGAGAGCTTTTTATTGTTGCTGCTGTTACTTTTTTGGGAGGAGATTAGTTATATGACAAAAGTGACATGATGAAAGTGATATTCTAAGATTAATATGGCAACTATATACAGAATGGATTGAAGAAAGAAGAAACTATAGATGGAACTAAGAGGCTTATGTAGTAATCCAGATATAATATTGTCCTAGCCTAGGATGCTAAGGAGTGGAAAATGAAGTGGAAGGGGATAGATAACAGACATTTTAAAACAAAAATGAATGGGACTTGTTGACTAATCAGATACGGGAGTTGAAGGAGAGGGCTGAATCAAAGATGTTTCCCAGATTATGAGCCTGGATGCCTGGGAGAACAACAGGTGATGTGCCTGGCACATATAAGTCTTCTTTTAGTGAAAAGGCCATCTACAAATATAGCTTAATATGCTATCTATTTATTGCCTTTGATTTTCTTAGACTTTGTTTCTGAGGAAATAAAAGTCCCTTTCTGTATCACCCACCCACACCTATCCACATCCTTTTACATTAGAATAAAGTTTAGGGGAAGGGAACAGACAAATACATTATCAAATTATATAATATATTTAAAACAGAAGTTCTTTTCTTCCTACATCACTCTCTTCCCCACATCCATGTTCCAACTTCTATATTATTCTTTTAAAACTCAAAATTTCAAAATCTTACATAAAAGATTAACTGTGCTCAAGAGGATTTCTAAACTGTGCTCTTTTTTAGTTTCTCTAGAATCCATTTTTGTTTCCATTTTGTTTCATTTTTTTTTATTTCCTTAAAGGTAATGATCTTAAATATTGTCCTTTCTGACACAGAACAGTTTTACTGCTGAAACATTCACTGCTAGTTGTAATAAGTAAATTCAGCTAACATCTATTAAATTGTGATGGAATTCCTGCTCAAGGAGCTTATTAATTGGAGAAAAGGGTAAGAAGAGAAGAAAATACACATGAATAATTGATAAGTTTCAGTGTAAAGGTAAAGAGCAGTAATGGACAATAAAGAGATTGACCTGGAAGGGGTGTGTGTGAGGAATACAGCAGATATCATTTGAAGAGAAAGAGTGGGTGGGTGCTCCAGTTGTTAGAGAGAGGGGTTGGGTGGCCTCCTTTCAGAATCCATGCCTGAGCTGTCCGTAATGATCAAAGACCTAGATACCAAGCCTTTTGTTTCTAGTGTCCCATCCAAAAATCAATGATAGGCCACATTACAGGCTGAGGGCATACTATAAGTTCACTCAGATAGTTAATATTTATTAAGTGCCTACTACACTCCAAGTACTGTGTTAAGTGTTAGGGTTAGATATAAAAAACAGCAAACAAACAAAAACTCTGTCCCTATTGTCAAAGGGCTCACGATCCAATGTGGAAAACAACATGAAAACAAGTATATGCAAAGGATAAAATGGAAGTAACCATTACAGGAAAGGCAATATCATTTAGGAACATCTGGAAGAGTCTCGAATTTTAGCTGCACTTTGCACAACTAAGCCAAGAAGTGGGGATAATGAGGAAGTGTTCCAGGCATAAGATGCAGCCAGTCAGAACTCCCAGAAACTGGAGAGGGAGTGTCTGGTTCTAAGAACAGTTAGATCCAGTGTCACTGGATCGTAAAGTATTTGGAAGGGAGTAAGGTGTGAGAAGACTGGAAAAGAAGGAAGAGGCCAGGTTTTGAAGGACTTTGGAAGCCAAAAGATCTTATATTTGACGCTGGAAGTAAAAAGGAGCCTCCGGAGTAAACTGAATTGAGGGTAAGTGGGTGGGGTTAGGGAGAGTCAGATGCAATTTAGAAAGATCAACTTGGCAGCTGAGTGAAGGATGGATTGAAATGGGCAGACCAACAATCAGCTGCAATAGTCCAGGGATGATGTGAAGAGGATGCAGGGTTGGGGAGAGAACAGGCTTATATGAAATAGCCAAGGTAGAAATGTCAGGGCTTGGCAACTGATTAACTAATGGGAAGGAGGTGAGAGAATGAGGAGCAGAGGAGGACATAGAGTATAGGAGCCTGGGTGCTATGAGGGAGGCAGGGAGATGGCTCCCAAAGGAGAGAGAGGCTGGTAATGGTCAGTGTCTGCAACGGGTACTCTGTCTTCTAAGCCAACAATCGCTATCTATTAAAGTACCTGCTTCTGTCAGGTATGTCAGGCATACAAAGGGACAAAAGACATCTCTAGTCTAGAAAGTTAGACCTTACAGTCTAATAAGGGAAGCAATGTGCAAACAAATACATACAAAGCAATCTCTAAACAGGAAATAATGAATAGAGGGAAGGCACTGGAATGAAGGGCTGGCAAAGGCTTCCAATAAGAAGAGAGAGGATTTCAGTCAAAACTTGCCAGAGAAGTCTTCAAGGTTGAAGCCTGGAGTAATGGTGGTAGCACTATCAGAAATGAAGATGCCTGAAGAAAGTGGATGGTGTATGCATTTGGTCTTTGCTCATTCCATCTCCTGTAGGCTCTACATCAGTGCTAAAGCAGGAATCAACATCCCGAGCAAGATAAATGGCCATAATTTAAAGCTAAGGTTCATCACTCTAACAATTTTTTAAATTGATGTAGCTTCTTGTACTAGAATCATACATCCTTTCACTAATATTTAAGTGAAGAACTGAGCCTGATATACAAAGGACTTGCAACAAGAAACCTTCCCTCAGTGGATATCTTCAACATAAAGAAGATCCAACTCACTTCCAGTTGATCAATGATGGACAGAAGGAACACTGGGAAGTGAATGTAAATTGTTAGCACTACTGTCTATCTACCCAGGTTACTTATACCTTAGGAAGCTAATACTTAATGTGCAACAAGAAAATGGTATTTACACACATATATTGTATCTAGGTTATATTGTAACACATGTAAAATGTATGGGATTGCCTGTCATTGGGGGGAGGGAGTGGAGGGAGGGGGGGATAATTTGGAAAAATGAATACAAGGGATAATATTATAAAAAAAATACTCAAGCATATATACTGTGGGAAAAAAATTCTAAATTAAAAAAAAAAAAAAAAAAAAAAAAAAAAAAAAGGAAACCTTCTCTCTAGACACACTGAGATATGAGCTGCTAAAAGTGGTGATTTTAGAACAAGGCTACCTGGGGTCCCCTTTCATTTCCTTTGCAGAATAATTTGCACAGCCTTGTATCCACTATATATCATTCTATATTTTTCTTGTGAATACAGTTTAATCTGTTTTCATTACAGGTTTCTCCTTTCTCTCTCTCCCTTTTTTAATCCAATTTGAAATCCTCTGGTTTATTTTTGTTAAGAACTCGGGCAGACTAATGGAGTCTCCTCTAGTTTGGGAGAGTTCACTTAGTATGTACTGAATCAGTCTGCTCAGAGGCAGGGATCTATGGGCAGATGTTGACTTTGCCCTCTAGAAGGGAAAAGGGGAACAGAACCTTTACAGCATGACTGAATGCCTGAGCAGTCACAGCTCCATTTTTTGCAAGAAAACTAGAGAAATTCACTCTTGTCATTTGCTTCAGTAAGTTCATGTGGGAGATATTTTGAAATGTGTAGGCAATGACTACTCTGTTCCTGAACTGTCTTCTTGGTTGATTTTGCATCTGGCTGCAAAGAGAGGAACCTGGCATACCATGGAATTTCCTTTCTCCCATCCCTAAATTCACTATTTTGCCCACTTTCTTTCTTTTCTTTCAGGTCCTTTCTCTGTCCCCTCCTTAGTAAGCAACCCAAACTAGGGCTTTCTATTCCCTTGGGAATCTGTGTGTTCTAATTTCTTTTTTCCTGAACTTTCCCATATATGCAACACCTTTTTTGGAAAGGAAGTGACCAAAGCTGAATGAGGCACACAGGGTGGAGATGCACTATTGCCATTATCATAGTAGCTGCATTATTTTCTCCTCTTCTTTTCTGCAATTGTGTATCCCATTAGCCTGTTTGATTGCCACTGCACACAAAGCGGGCACCTTCACTGAACCATCTTCAATAGTCTCTGGATTTTTTCCCTGAGAAGAGCTGGCTAATTTAGAATATAGTCGTGTGGATGAATCCAACACAGTTTTATTCACAAGCAGTGAGTCCTTTTTTGTAGCTTCTGTTTATTATCATTTTCTCTTTCCTTCCAGAGTCATAATTCTCACCCTGTTTTGGGTAATTTGGCGTGTTATTTTCTTCCCAATTCTTGGGAGTGATGTATATTAATGTGTTAGCCCCTTCTCGGTGATCAGACTAATTCTTCTTCTGGCTACTACCTGCTGCCTTTCATTAGAGGGATTCCTGAAACACTTATTGCTCATCTGATTTTCCGGTTTTGCAAAGCCAAAGTCATTGCCAATTTTTCCAAATTAACACAGGAGTTCTCTGCAAACTGTAGCAAGATTCAGGAAAATTTAATAAATGCTGATCAATGATTCTACCTTGTTTCCCTCAAGTAATTTTCACTGACTGTTTCTATGTCAACCAATACAAATAGGATTTCTCATCCCAGCTTTCAACTTACATTTATAGTGTGACATATTTTTTATAAAATAGATCCCTACTTCTGATACACTGATATCTACTCATAATCAGATACAAAGACATGGCTTCTAAATTATGTTGCCCTTCAAATTCCCCATTTTTCTTTTTCTGTTATGACAGCATGCAGTCACACTCACTATTAAACAAATATTAAATGAGGATGATGATGATGCGGGCAGCTCATCTTAGGTGCTGAAATAGAAATACTTTATGGATTTTAGGAATGTTTTATCTCTGCAGACCAAATTTTTTTCCCAAATATTAAAAAAAATCTACAAATCAATGTTTTATTTAAGTACATTGCAACAATTCATTTGGGAATAGGGAGTGTTGGTAAAAAATAGAAAACAGTATGTCTCATTAGGGACTATTTTCAAATTGGATTTTTTGTTTGTTTGTTTGTTTTTTTAGCCCTGCACCTTAAATTAACATTTGCCTTAGGTATGAAAGGATAAAAAATGTTTATGAAGATTTCTGCCATCACAAGCCATCACTAGCTGCCAGTACACCCAAAGTTGTTACTTCTTCTGGATCTCTCCAATGTGAAATTTGTTGCTATTTGGGAATGGTCTGTTGTGACCAGTTGTTGCCATTTTGGCTGTTCTTTGGCCCATTCTTCTTACTTTCTCCCAACCCTTCTTTGTGCAGTCTGAATTCTACCTATTCATTTAGTTCCCTGACACTTATGTCCTGGCTATGCCTTCATCCACACTATTCACTTAAATCTTCAATCTCCTTGCCTCCTCTCTGGAGCTGGACTCTCCTGGACCAGTCTTGCTTTTGCCACTTACAGAGTTCCCCCATTCCAATGACATTTTTGCTAAGCTGCTGCTGCCCTCTGCAGGCTGTAGGGAAACCTGCAAATTTACATTATCCAGCTCAGCCCTGAATGTTCTAGAGCCTTGGGAGGGTGGGGGTGGAATGTCGATGTTTATGTGACTATAAAGGCTTTCTATTTTGAAATAGTATTGCGGGTTGGGCAAGAACTTGGAAGGCATCAAGTCTGACTTCCTGCACATGCAAGAATTCTCTTGATCACAGCCAAGAGCAGAGTTGGGGGATTTGCTACATTCTGGAGTAACTGGTTTCAATGTTGAAGAACAAAAGTTGTTGGAAAGGCTTTCTTTATATGATCCTAACTTTTTTTTTTTTGGTTTCTGGTTCTCCCCTCATGAACTACTTAAATCTCAAAGCTCTTCCATTTCGTGAGGAAAATGCCTAGCCTGAATGCCTCCACTTCTACCTCTTATAATTTAATGTCAGGTTTTAACAAGCCCCAAAGTCACCAAAAACTCCTAATTCCAAATCCACCTTTTTGGGAGGCATGCTCTCCTTCTTAACTTTAGAAGTGCCTCATCCTTCTAGTGCTTCTTTTCTTCTAAGTGTTCCTTTTTCTGCTTTCTTCACTGGCTCATCTTCTCAAAGCCTTGCCCTGCATCCTCTCCTATTTTTTCTCTATCCTGACAATTTTATTTACTCCCAATACTTCAACAGTGATCTCTACATAGATGTGTGCTTCTAAACTGTGACATGGCCTTTCTTCTGAGCTGCAGCAATCAGTGAGCCTTGTTAAATGCCTGTTATTTGCTATATATATATATATATATATATATATATATATATATATATATATATACATATATACACACACACACACACACACAAGTACACAAGCACACCAAAATAAATACAAGCAGTTTCAGAAGCAAGGCTCTGCCCAATGGGATGTGGAAGGGGAGCTGACAGAGATCACGAAGGATGCTGAGAGGAAAAGGTGAGGAGGAAACACATGGCAGGATTTGAGAACAAGTGCAAAGGCACAGAGATGGGAAATGGGATATCCTATGTGCAGAGCAGCAACAAGGCCGGCTGGGGGACTGATGTGGGGCTGGAAAACTGATTGGGAAGGCTTTTAAATGTCATAAAAGTTTATATTTGATCTTATATGCCAAAGAGGGACACTAAATGTAATCAAGATGTGGAATGATTATCAGACCTAAACTTCAGGAAGATCATTTTGGGGAGGGAGAGGCTCCTCCAATAAATGAGAGGAGAGGTGGTGAAGATCTAAGGCATGGGAGAAAGGGATGGAATCAAGAAATTCTGAGGAGTAGAAATGACAGGATTTGACAAATGATTGGATATATGTGGTGAGGTACAGGGAGTTGACAGTAACACATTGCAAATCTATGGCACTGGAATGATGGTGGCGCTCTTGGCAGAAATAGGAAAGTTGGTTTTTTTTTTTTTAATATAGGGATGATATATATATATATATATATTTTTTTATTTAGAATTTTTTTCCACAGTATATATGCATGAGTAATTTTTTAAATAATATTATCCCTTGTATTCATTTTTCCAAATTATCCCCCCCCATCCCTCCACTCCCTCCCCCCGATGACAGGCAATCCCATACATTTTACATGTGTTACAATATAACCTAGATACAATATATGTGTGTAAATACCAACAAATAGGAAAGTTCTTAACAATGACAGGTTTTGGGGAAAAAGGTACAGACTTGTTTTGAACACACTGAACTGAAGATATCCATAGAACACCAATTTGAAAAGCACAGTAGGTAGGTGGTAAAGCAAGACTGAATCTCCAGATTGAGACAAGGGCTAGAAGGAGAGCTATTGTTTTTGTTGAACAACCAACAAAACCCATGGAGCTGATGAGATCACCAATCTAAGTAGTATATATATATATATAGGGAGAAGAGAAGGACAGAGCCTGAAATATATTCTCAGTTAAAGGTCTATGGATCTAATGAAGGAGTGTTTAGACAGTTAAGAGAAAAACCAGTAGAGAGCAATATCATGGAAACTCAGAATAGAAGAGCATCCAGGAGAAGATGACAAATGACCGTGTCCAAATGCTTCAGAAAGGTCAAGAAAGATAAGGATTGAGAAATGACCATTAAACCTGACAATGAAAAGATCATGCGAAACTTTGAAGAGAACTGTTTCAGTTGAGAGATGAGGTTGGAAGCCATACATAGAGTTCAAATATGAGTAAGAGGAAAGGAAGTGAGAGCAATGGGTAGTGTTGCAGTCAGAAAAAACTAATTTAATTTTAGACTGCATTAAGAAGATCACAGTTTTCATGAATGGCATGCTGACAGTTCCACCATAGTTTGGTCTTGACAGACTCATCAGGAATACTGTGCTCAGTTCTGCCAGTTTAAGAGGGACACTGATAAGAAAACTGTACAAAAAAAGGCAGCCAATCCAACAATTGGTATGAAGGTTATGGAATTTTATTGCTCTGTAAGAAATGACCAGCAGGAGGAATACAGAGAGGCTTGAAGAGACTTACATGAACTGATGCTGAGTGAAATGAGCAGAACCAAAAGATCGCTGTATACTTCAATGCTATATGAAGATGTATTCTGATGGAAGTGGATATCTTCAACATAAAGAAGATCTAACTCACATCCTTCCAGTTGATCAATGATGGACAGAAACAACTACACCCAGAGAAGGAACACTGGGAAGTGAATGTAAACTGTTAGCACTACTGTCTATCTACCCACGTTACTTATACCTTCGGAATCCAATACTTAACATGCAACAAGAAAATGGTATTTACACACATATATTGTATCTAGGTTATACTGTAACACATGTAAAATGTATGGGATTGCCTGTCATCTGGGGAGGGAATAGAGGAAGGGAGGGGAAAATTTGGAAAAATGAATACGAGGGATAATGTTATAAAAAAATTACTCATGCATATATACTGTCAAAAAATTTTATAATTATAAAATTAAAAAAAAAAGGCAACCAAGATGGTCAAAGATCTTTAATTACTGGCCTATGAAGACTGGTTGAAAGAAATGGTCATGTTTAGCTGGAGAAAAGATGACTCAGGAAGGTTATAAGTGGGCTGTCATGTAGAAGTAGTAGACTTGTTTTGCATTTTTAAAAAGATCAATTTTTTTTCAGTACCAAATTCTCTCCCTTCCCTCACCCCCTATTCCCACTCATTGAGAAGGCAATAATATAAAACCTATTACAAATATGAAGTCATGAAAAACAAATTTCTGCATTAGTGATGTTCTAGGAAATAAAAAGACGAGAAAAAGAAAAAAAAAGTTTCAATCTGCATTCTGAATCCAATGATTCTTTATCTGTATCCTTTAAAATTGTAGTGGGTCACCATGTTGATTTTTCCCTAATGAAACTGTTTAAATTCTCATGATAAGAAGTGTTTGGCTTATACACTAATACAAACATACATATTTATTCTATATGCATTTTTCTGGGAGTTTATGTGTAATTTTTTTGGTTTAATCATTTTTGAACATTTAATCTTTTGCTGGTTAAGATGGAAAAAAAAGTTGTAGCAATAACAGAAAAAGTCATGCATTTGTCCTTTGATGTAGATTCTCTTTATTTCTGGACACAAAAGGGACAGTCTTAAAAGATCAATATTTCTTTTGATTCATTTTGCTCTCACCTAGAGGAACTTCTGGGAAAGTCACAAATACAGAGAAATTACTGATGGTGCTTAGATTTTTTTTTTCAGATATGACAAAGTCCCTTTCTCCTAGACAAACAATCAAGAAAAAAAAAAGAAATAATAACTATTTGGCTCATGGAAATGTACAAAATGTGATAAAAAGATATATCAGAATTATATAAAACTCTTTTAATAATCCATATGGTCCTTGACATTCTAGCAAAATCCCTATCCTTATGGCCCCAAATGAAATTTTTTATTTTTTTTACAAAAAAATTTCATATTATTATCATTATTTTTAACCACTCTATTTATTTAAGCATTTTTTTGAATGTGGTTTATTTTTTTCCTCCACTTAACAGTATTTTGTACTTTTCCAATTTTTTATACAGATAGTTTTCAACATTCATTTTTGTTTCAATTTCTAAATTTTTCAATCTCCCCCTCTCCCCAACACAGCAAGCGATCTGATAGTTATACATTTACAATCATGTTAAACATATTTCCCTAGTAGTTATGATGTGAAAGAAGAATCAAAAAAAAAAAAAAAAAAAAAAAAAAGAAAAAACAAACAACAAAAAATTTAAAATACTTTGAGGCAGCTAGGTATTCAGGGAATAGTAAACTGGCCCTGGAGTCAGGAAGACCTGAGTTCAAATCCAGCCCCAGACCCTTGACTAGCTATGTGACCCTGGTAAATCATTTAACCCTGAATGACTCATTGAAAAAAAAATAGTATGCTTCAATCTGCAGTCAGACTTCATAGTTCTTTCTCTGGATGTGGATAGCATTTTCCATCATGAGACTTTTGGAATTATCTTGGATCACTGTATTGCTGAGAAGAGCTAAGTCCACCATTAGTTGATCGTTATTGTACGATGTTCTCTTAGTTCTGTTCACTTCACTCAGCATCAATTCATATAAGTCTTCCCAGGTTTTCTGAAATTAACTTGCTCATCATTTCTTACTGCATTCCTTTATATTCATATAGCACAATTTGTTCAGTTATTATACCAATTGATGGTTATCCCCTCAATTTCCAATTCTTTGCCACCACAAAAAAGCTGTTATAAATATTTTTGTCTATTTTTATGATCTCTTTAGGATAATAACCTAGTATTTGTTGGATATCAAAGGGTATGCACAATTTTATAACCCTTTGATCATAATTCCAAATTACTCTCCAGATTGGTTGATCCAATTCACAATTCCATCAACAATGGAACAATAGTGTTCCAATTTTCCCATATATTCTCCAGTATTTATAATTTTCCTTTTCTGTCATATTAGTCAATCTGATAAAGTGAAGTAGTATTTCAGAGTTGTTTTAATTTGCATTTCTTTAATCAATAAAATAGAGAATATGCAAATATTTAGAGCATTTTTTTTTCATATGACTATACGTAGCTTAATAATTTCTTCATTGTAAAACTGCCTGTTCATATCTTTTGACCATTTGCCAATTGGAGAATGACTTGTATTCTTATAAATCTGACTCATTTCTCTATATATCTGAGAAATGAGTCCTTTATCAGAAACACTGGCTATAAAAACTGATTCTCACCTTCCTACTTTCTTTCTCATCTTGACTTCATGGTTTTTGTATGTATAAAACCTTTTTTATTTTATATAATCAAAATTATCCATTTTGCATTTTACAATGTTCTCTGTCTCTTGTTTGATCATAAATTCTTCCCTTCTCCATAGTTCTGACTGGTAAACTATTACTTGCTTTACTAATTTGCTTGTGATATATTTTATGGCTAAATCATGTACTAATTTTGACTTTCTCTTGATAGGTGATGTGAAATATTGGTCAATGACTATTTATATACAGTTTTCCCAGCACAGTTTTAATAAAACAGTGAGCTTTTATCCAAGGAGTAGAAGTCTTTGGGTTTATCAAACAGTAGATTACTGTAATTATTTACTACTGTGTCTTGTGTACCTAACCTATTCCACTGAGCCATCATTTCAAAACTGGTACACCAAATGGTTTTGATGACCACCACTTTATAATATAGTTTTAAGTCTGATACTGCTAGGTTACCTGCCTTTGAATTTTTTTGTTAATTCCTTCTTGATATTCTTGACCTTTTGTTCTTCCAGAATAATTGTTATTTTTTTCCAGCTCTATAAAATATATTTTTTTGGTAATTTGATTGGTATGATATTGAATCCATATATTTATTTAGGTAGGATTTTTTTTTTTATCATATTGGGTGAGCCTACTTACTCAGTGAGCAATTGATATTTTTTAAATTATTTAGATCTTACTTCATTTTGATAAAAGTGTTTTGTAACAAAATATTAGCATGTATTTCCTAGGTTTATTTTGGCAGCTAAATTGTCAACTTATTTTAAATGATATTTCTCTTTCTATCTCTTGCTGCTGCATTTTGTTGGTAATATTTAGTGATGCTGATGATTTATGCAGATTTATTTTGTATCCTGCAACTTTGCTTAAAGTTATTTCAAATAGTTTTTAAAAAATTGATTCTCTAAGTATTCCATCATATCATTTGCAAAGAGTAACAGTTTTTTTCCCCTCATTTCAATTTCTTTCTTCTCTTACTGCCAAAGCTAACATTTTTTTTAAGTTTCAATTTAATTTTTATTTAATTTTATAATTATAACTTTTTTTTTGACAGTACATATGCATGGGTAATTTTTTTACAACATTATCCCTTGCACTTACTTCTATTCAGATTTTTTCCCTTCCTCCCCCAACCCCCTCCCCCAGATGGCAGGCAGTCTTATACATGTTAAATATATTACAGTATATTCTAGATACAATATATGTGTGTAGAACCGAATTTCTTGTTGCACAGGAAGAATTGGATTCAGAAGGTAAAAATAACAGTTTACATTCATTTCTTAGTGTTCCTTTTCTGGATGGAGCTGATTCTGTCCATCATTAATCAATTGGAATTGGATTAGCTCTTCTCTATGTTGAAGATAACCACTTCCATCAGCATACATCCTTGTACAGTATCATTGTTGAAGTGTATAATGATCTTCTGGTTCTGCTCGTTTCACTCAGCATCAGTTGATGTAAGTCTCTCCAAGCCTCTCTGTATTTCTCCTGCTGGTCATTTCTTACAGAACAATAATATTCCATAACACTCATATACCATAATTTACCCAACCATTCTCCAATTGATGGACATCCATTCATCTTCCAGTTTCTAGCCACTATGAAAAGGGCTGCCACAAACATTTTGACACATACAGGTCCCTTTCCCTTCTTTAGTAGTTCCTTGGGATATAAGCCCAGTAGTAGTATGGCTGGATCAAAGGGTATGCACATTTTGATAACTTTTTGGGCATAATTCCAGATTGCTCTCCAGAATGGTTGGATTCTTTCACAACTCCACCAACAATGTATCAGTGTCCCAGTTTTCCCACAGCCCCTCCAACATTCATCGTTATTTGTTCCTGTCATCTTAGCCAATCTGACAGGTGTGTAATGATATCTCAGAGTTGTCTTAATTTGCATTTCTCTGATCAATAGTGATTTGGAACACTCTTTCATATGAGCGGAAATAGTTTTAATTTCATCATCTGAAAATTGTTCATATCCTTTGACCATTTATCAATTGGAGAATGGCTTGATTTCTTATACATTAAAGTCAGTTCTCTGTATATTTTGGGGATAAGGCCTTTATCAGAACCTTTAACTGTAAAAATGGTTTCCCAATTTGTTACTTCCCTTCTAATCTTGTTTGCATTAGTTTTGTTTGTGCAGAAACTTTTTAATTTGGTGTAATCAAAATTTTCTATTTTGTGATCAATAATGGTCTCTAGTTCTCCCTTGGACACAAACTCCTTCCTCCTCCACAAGTCTGAGAGGTAAACCATCCCATGTTCCTCCAATTTATTTATGATTGCGTTCTTTATGCCTAAATCTTGGACCCATTTTGATCTAATCTTAGTATGTGGTGTTAAATGTGGCTCCATGCCTAGTTTCTGCCATACTAATTTCCAGTTTTTCCAGCAGTTTTTGTCAAATATTGAATTCTTATCCCAAAATTTGGGATCTTTGGGTTTGTTAAACACTAGAATGCTATTTTTATTCACTATCTTGCCCTGTGAACCTAACCAATTCCACTGATCAACTAGTCTATTTCTTAGCCAATACCAAATGGTTTTGGTGACTTGCTTTATAATACAGTTCTAGATCCGGTACAGCTAGACCACCTTCACTTAATTTTTTTTTCATTACTTCCCTTGAAATTCTCGACCTTTTGTTGTTCCATATGAATTCTGTTGTTATTTTTTCTAGGTCATTAAAATAATTTCTTGGAAGTCTGATTGGTATAGCACTAAATAAATAGATTAGTTTAGGGAGTATTGTCATCTTAATTATATTCGCTCAGCCTATCCAAGAGCACTGAATGTCTTTCCAATTATTTAAATCTGACTTTATTTTTGTGGCAAGTGTTTTGTAATTTTGCTCATATAATTCCTGACTCTCCTTTGGTAGATATATTCCCAAATATTTTATACTATCGACCGTTATTTTGAGTGGAATTTCTCTTTGTATCTCTTGCTGTTGGATTGTGTTGGTAATGTATAAAAATGCTGTGGATTTATGTGGATTTATTTTGTATCCTGCAACTTTGCTAAAATTCTGAATTATTTCTATTAGCTTTTTAGCAGAGTCAAAGCTAACATTTTGAGTATGGTAATGAATAACAGTGGTGATAACAGGCGTCTCTGTTTCACCTGTAATTTTATTAGGAAAACTTCTACATTATGCTCATATGGAATTTATAGGCTAATTGTACACTATTTCAAAGTCCAATTTTTTTGTACAGCAAAATAACTGTATGGACATGTATACATATGTTGTATTTAACTTATACTTTAACATATTTAACATGTATTGGTCGACCTGCCATATGGGGAAAGGGGTAGGAAGAAGGGAAGGGAAAAATTGGAACAAAAGGTTTTGTCAATGCTGAAAAATTGCCCACGAATTTATCTTGTAAATAAAAAGCTATAATAAAAAAAATATGGAATTTTATCAGAAGCCTTTTCTATACCTATTGAAATAATTATATGATTTCTGTTGGTCTTAAGACCCTTCAGCCCAGAGGAAACTTGCTAAAAATATCTGGTTTGGTTCCCCATTTTCCTTATGGAATTTCTCACCTCCCTCCCTGAGAAGTCAGGGAGGGTGTAACCATCTGTGTTCTACTTGAAGCAAGGATACCTACAGCAGGGTGCTTGCTCAATGTGATTGATAAAACAATAGTTCTCTAGTTCACATATATACTTAGTGTGATATAATGATGTAATCACTCTATATGATATAATGATGTAATCACCCAGTATGATGTAATGATATAATCACTCTAGTTGGCATATACTTTGTGTGAGGTAATGATGTAATCATACAGAGGTATTTAAGGGCTGAGAGGATTGAAGATGAGAGAGAGCTTGAGCTCGATCAGACTTAGACTCAGAAAAGGACAAAACAGAGATCCTCCTGGTGGCTCTCTTGCCTTCATCACTCCTTCACCTAAGACCAAAGTTCATCCAGAGATCCTCAAGAGAGCTAGCTAGTCTGGACATTATAATGTAAGATGTCTGTCTTTTTTTAGTTTCTGATTGACTACTTTCTAGTTTTTCCAACAGTTTTTGTTAAATAGTGAGTTCCTGCCCACAGCTAGGATCTTTGGGTTTACTAAACACTAGTTTACTGTGCTTATTTGCTTTTGTATGCTATGTACTTATTCGGTTTCGCTGATTAAAAACTTTAATTCTGACCCAGTACCAAAAAGTTTTGATGATTAGAAGTTTGTAATATTAGTTTGAAATCCGGTCCTATTAAGACCCCTTTCCCCTTAATTTTTAAATTGATTTACTTGATATTTTTGATCTTTTGTTCCTCCAAATGAATTTTTGTTATTTTTTCTAGGTTAATAAGGTAATTATTTCATAGTCTGACTGGAATGGCATTAAAAAGCAAATTAATTTATGTTGCTTTGTCATTTTTATGTTGATTCAACCTATCCATGAGCAATTGATATTTTTCCAATTATTTGTATCTATCTTTATGTGAAGTGTGCTTTGTAACTATGTTCATATAGTTTCTGTGTATAGACTCCCCCAAATTTTATACTGTCTACAATCATTGTAAGTGAAATTTCTCTATTTCTTCCTGTTGTGTTTTGTGGGTAACATAAAGAAATGGAGATGGATTCATGTAGGTTTACTTCATATTCTGGAACTCTGTTGAAGTTAATTTTTATTATTATTATTATTATTTACTTTTCTCTCTAGGGGGTCCCTAAATAAATCATCCTATCACCTGCAAAAATATAGTTTTGTTTCCACTATGCTCTTACTCCTTTGATTTCTTTTTTTGTCTTATTGCTATAGCTGTATAATATTCTAATATAGTATTGAATAGTAATTTTGATTGGACCAATCTTACTGGGAAAGTTTCTAGCTTACCCCCATTACAGAAAATGTTTGCTTTTGGTTTTGGATATAAGTAGTAATCATTTTATGAAAAGCTCCATTTATTTCTATGCTTTTTAGTGTTTTGTTTCTTCTTTTTTAATAACAGAAATGGAAGTTGTATTTTGTCAAAAGCTTTTTCTGCATTTCCTTTGTATCTGAAGGGCTGTCTTGCAGAAGTAATAGACTTGCTCTGTTTGGCCCGAGAGGGAAACTAGGATCAATGGGTGAAAACTGCAAAGAGGCAAATTTCAGCTTGATAGCATAAAAACTTTACACTGATTGCTATCCAAAAGTGCGATGGACTGCTTTAAGAGGAAGTGAGTTTTCCCTCCTTGAAGATCTTCTATTGAGACTGACTGCTTGTTAGTTATGTCAGAGTGAGTATTCTTTTTGTGAATGACTTGAACAAAATAGCTGATAAAAGACTTTTCAACTCTCAAAATCTGTGATTCTGATACAGAATGCCTTTTTTCTTTCCTTCCTTCCCTTCTTCCCTTCCTTTCCTTTCTCTCTTTCTCTTTCTTTCTTTTTCCTTTTTTCTCTTTTTCTTAAAGTCTGAGAGGATGACAGAATCTAATGAGTACCTTTTAATAGAGGGAAAAACTTGAGTGTATTTGTCTGCAGCAGGACATGATTAGAAAGAGTGGGGTAGCTCTTTGTAGTGGCCAGAAACTGGAAATTATGTGGATGCCCATCAATTGGAGAATGGCTGAATAAATTGTGGTATATGAATATTATGGAGTATTATTGTTCTGTAAGAAATGACCAGCAGGATGATTTCAGAAAGGCCTGGAGAGACTTACATGAACTGATGTTGAGTGAAATGAGCAGAACCAGAAGATCATTATATACTTCAACAACAATACTGTATGATGATCAATTCTGATGGACGTGACTCTCTTCAACAATGAGATGAACCAAATCAATTCCAATGGAGCAGTAATAAATTGAACCAGCTACACCCAGTGAAAGAACTCTGGGAGATGACTATGGACCACTACATAGAATTCCCAATCCCTCTAATTTTGTCCACCTGCATTTTTTATTTCCTTCACAAGCTAATTGTACACTATTTCAAAGTCCGATTATTTTTGTACAGCAAAATAATTATGGACATGTATACATATATTATATTTAACATATACTTTAACATTTTTAACATGTATTGGTCATCTGGGGGAAGAGGTGGGGAGGAGGGGAAAAGTTGGAACAAAAGGTTTTGCAACTGTCAATGCTGAAAAATTACCCATGCATACATCTGGTAAATAAAAAAAAAGTGGGGCAGCTAGGTGGCGCAGTGGATAGAGCACTAGCCTTGAATTCAGGAGGACCCAAGTTCAAATCTGGTCTCAGACACTTAACACTTCCTAGCTGTGTGACCCTGGGTAAGTCACTTAACCCCAGCCTCAAAGGGGGGGGGAAGAGTGGAGTAGGAGGAAAGCTAACATACATCTTGACATCTCTTTAAACTTTCAAAATCAACCTGTTCAAAACTAAGCTCATTATATTTTCCCCAAAATAAAACTGCTCATTCAGACTTTGCTATATCTTATGTTAAAATCTTTCTGCTATCTTTTCTATTCCTTCATCTCTCTCACTTCTCATATCTAATCTTATTCCTTCTACCTTCCACAATATCATGCATCATTTTCTTCTAAGTCTCAATGTTCTTCTTCTGCTAATATGAATCCTTATTTTTTATCCCATGAATGATTGCAACATTTTCCTCTAGTCTCTTCCCTTCTCCAATCTACCCTTCCCACTGATCAGACTAGTCTCTTTTGGAAGACTGAGTCTTGTTACTCCTCTGCTCACATTGCTCCTCAATGCCTACTGAATGAAATTCAAACTACTTTGCTTAGATTTTAAGGATTTTCACTATGGCAGATAGATAGCTATCATTCTAACACTGAACTGAGACAGCTCGGTGGGTGCAGTGGATAGAGTGCTGGGCCTAGGGTCAGGAAAACCTGAGTTAAATCCAGGTTCAGATACTTACTGTGTTACCTTGGGCAAAGCACTTAACTGCTGTCTATTTTGGTGTCCTTAACTGTAAAATGGAAGATAACAATAGTACCTATTTTCCATGGTTGTTTTGAGGATGGAATGAGGTCATTGTGAAGTACTTAGCCTAGAGTCTAGCACAAAGCAGGTGTTTAATCAATGTCTGTTTTCTTCCCCTATCTTATATTATTACCTTCTGTCCCTCAAAATATGTTTTCTCTATCTTCTGTCTCTGCTTATACTACTCTCTACACTTGTGTTACTTTTTCTCCCTGTTTTTGCTTGAATTCTTATCCATCCTTAAAGGTTCAATTTAAATGCTATCTTATCCATGAATTATTTTTTTGTCTTACCTCTTACTCTTTAACTCACCCAATCCTCTAAATTTCTCATGTTGTTTATGACTTGTTCCACAAATTATCTTGTACCTTCTTTAATGCTTTCTTATTACTATGTATGTATTACTAGAGTCACCTGTACACATGTCATATCCCCTCCCTGGAGTATAAACTCTATGAGGGGAGAGATCATGTCTCAACTAAATGTAATTTTCCCTGTCCTTTGCACAATGCTTTGCACATAGTAGGTACCTAAAATATTTGTTAATTTAATTTCACATTTCTTGTATCTAAAAATACTTCTACTTTTACATTTGATCTCCCTACATAGGCTGGTAAGCTATGATACGTGATTTGCCAGAGAACCACTGCTCAAAAAGCCCTGAGAAAAGAGACCCCATGCATCATCTCAGTTAATGTTTCATTTGCACATCTGCTGTCCAAACAGCAGTGAGAAAAATAACATGTTCAAACTACTTTCATGCACATATAATCCAGACTCATGTACTAGGATTCTGTTAGCCTTTTCTTGACTGTTTTTTTTTTTTTCCCAAACAAAAAAGAGCAAACAAATATAAAAGATCTAATTAATTGCCTGAGCCTTGTCCAGGAGACAAAAGTGGATTAATTATTTCTACCCTTTCCCCTGGTAGATAGCAGGAGAACCCAGTTAACAACTCCAACCAATTCCTTTGTATTTTACATAAACTGCATTGGACATTTCTTTACCTTAGCCAGCAAGATTTTTTCGCCTGCATCTGGAGATCGGCTGTTTGTGTTTGTTCATTCTGGAAGAAGCAGCCTGCTACACGAGAGCATGTACATTTCAAGCCTGCCTCTTCTAACTGCAAGGCTCAGCAATAAGACAGCATTTGAGTTATCAGCACAAGCTGGATACTTCCATTTATCACACAGATCAGGACAGCTCCAGCATCTTTACCTGAAGCAGGTATTATTTCCATAGTCCCTTGCTACACAATTAACAGTTATGGCAATGCTCCCACACCATGTGGATGCATTGCTGAATATTTGAAATTGATTTGTAGTCAATGTTGTGTCATTTTCCTGTTTTTTGTATACAGTCAAGTATTCATTTTCCAGTAAGTCTTCCATGGCATATTGATGCTCAAGTATAAAAAGGGTCATAAAAATATACTTTTTTTTGTTGGTAATAGTATGATGTTATATTACTTTTTTTCATTATATTCTTTTCTTTTTACAGGTAAGACAACATAGCCTTGACAGCAGTGTCTTCAAAAACCCGGCCAACCCCAGTGGTGTTTCCCTTCTTTCCAGTCTTCTCTTATGCCTCTATCATTGCTGACCACTCTCACCTTGATCAACTAATTATTCAACAGTTATTTTTAAACACTAGGCTGTGCCAGGTACTATGCTACGCCCTAAGGATAGGAAGACAAAAAAGGCTGGATCTCCGTTGCTCTTCGGAGTTTATATTTTATCAAGGGAAAGATCATGTACACAGATAGTGCAGAATATCACAGGCATTCCCAATGCAGAGGCACAAAGGCAGAAAGTGGAAGAGACAGTGTAAAGAACACATGCGTGAATAAAAGCATTTATTAAGTGCAAAGCTCTGTGCTAAGCAAAAGTGAGACAGCCCCTGCTCTTCAGGAACTCCTATTCTAATAGAGGGGACAACACAGATGGAGACTTCTGGTGAAAGTCACATAGAAAAGTCCCAAGGTCCTTAGAATGCAGGAGCAAAGCAGATGGCAATGGCTCTTCTTTCATGTAATTTCCACTGACAACATGATATCAGTTTCTTGTGCTGAACTAGTGCTGAAGACTTTGTTGACAAGAATTTTCTTTCCTGTATCTTCAGTAACTGCAGCTACAGAGCCCACAGGAGGGGCTGCTCCAGGCTGCTGTGCCTGATTTTTGTGTTTCTTGAGAGGGGTGGGGGAGAGGGGAAGATGGCTGTCCCCTTCTCCATAGAAGCCGTTTCTATGGAAAGGAGCATAAGGCTGGCCTGGAAGCAGAGCCAGTGGTTGGAGGAGTGCTGTCACTCTCAGCACTCCTGTACCTATCTTATTTTGTTCACCCTTTGGTGATTAATTGGGAAGTGGGACCCCCTTTCTCACAGTGATGGCTCTGGAGGCTGGCCTGGAAGTTAGGTTTGGTGATTTGGTAATGCATAGTTCTTCCTGAGGCTCTGGGATTCAGGGTCCTGCATTGTCTTCATAAGAGTCATAAAAAATACTGATTATTCAAAGGAAATTATTTCAATGGAACTTTCAGTTCCAAGGAAAAATTTCTCAGTCTCAGTTGGAGTAACCTAGGGATAGGGACATGATTGAAGTGCCAGCTACTTTACGTGCTAGCTTCTTCTGAGTCTTTTTTTCCCTTCAGCTATCCAAAAAGAAATCTGCAAGAAGGCCAATTTGGTGGGGCTGAAGAACGTTTGAAAGGAAGTAATTTGTAATAAGTCTGGGAAGGTATACTTTAGCCAAGTTGTGAAGGGCTTTTTGGCAAACACAGGAGTTTACATTTTATCATGGAGGCTCTAAGGAGCCACTGTAGCTTTTTAAATAAGGGACTGACAAATCAGACTATGTTTTAACAATATCATGTGGAGAGCTCTGTGGATTCAAAAACTGGGTAGAGATTTGAGAAAGAGGGACCAATTAGAAAATTAATGAAAAATCCCAGTGAGAGATTGATGATGGTGCGAACTAGAATAGTGGTTATGAGAGCAGAAAGGAGAAAATGAGAGCAATGTTGTGGAAGGAGAATAGATTCTAAATGGCAACTGAATGGAAATGTGGGTTAAGATCCTAAAGATGTCACTGAGGTTATGAACTGGGAAAGACGGTGGAACTAGAAAGATGAATGGATTTGAAAGAAAAGATAATATGAACATGTCGAGTTGGAGATACTTGTGTAAAATTCAGTGTGAAATGTGCAATAGGCAGTTTGGTCATGCAGGATAATGGATTGGAACTGAGGAGACATGAGGAGATAGATTTGGGAGTCATCTAGAGAGAGGTGATGGTTGAAGAGTTGAGAAGTCACCAAGAATGACAGAAACTTGACTGCACTTGCTTTTAGTGGGCACATTTACAAGTTGGTGATTCAACAAGAGACTCAAAAGAAGTAGTTGATAAAGGAAAAAAAGGAGTATATCAGATATTCAAAAAGAAGAAGCTATTCTGGAAATTATCAATTTACTAGACACACAAGGAGATTAAACAATGCAAAGTTCTATATAGATGTCAAAAAGGACAAGGAGTGAAAAAAACTCATTGGATTTGACAAATAATAAGTAGGTCACCTATAACTTTGCTGAGAACAATCTGAGAAGTGAGAGGAAAGGAAGTGCCAAGGCAATGAAGGAGTCTGATTTTTTAGGGGTTTGTGAAAAGGAGGATAGTGTCTTTTCTTTGTTTTTCCTTTGGGAATCACAGAATACTAGAATTTTTCAGATTGAAGGAGAAACCTTAAGGTCTTTGAATCTGGCCATCTCCTTTCATTGCTGATATTTTCAAGGGCTCAATGCTTTGTTTCCCTATTCTCATCACCATTCCCTGTTATTCTTATTCCCTACAGCTTATGCAGTCTCATGGTTTCAATTATTATTGATATAGAGCATGTTATCATCGTCTCCATCTTCCTATGGCACTTATTACAAGGAACAAAATACAATGGGTACTTCCTTAATGACTTTAGCAATCCTAAACAACAATGTATGATCCTTCAAAACAGTGCCATAAAACAGGAAAAATGTGTAATTGCAATAGATAGCTTATACAATCTTACACAATAGTTTTCTAAGGTTATCTTCTTCTTTTGAAAATTTTAATGTTTTGGATACTTGTCTTCACTTGTATAGCTGCAGGACTTCAGCATCTTGTTCTTTTGGTTCTGTTTTGTTTATTCTATTTCATTTCATACTGGTCTTTTTTATTTTTCTTTGGATTTTTCATATTTGTCCTTCATGTAATAATAAAATTCCCTACTATAATTTGTTCAGTCATTCTCTAATAATTCAGCTCATTGTTTTCAAAATTTTCCATTATAAATATCTATGGTTTGTTTGTTTTTTTATAGAGAACGTTATTTTCTTGTTGTCAGTATAGTCTTGAGAATAGAATTACTAAGTCAAGGGCATAAGTAACTTTTTTTGGTATGCATAATTCCTTTTTTTTTTTTTTTTTCCTGAGGCTGGGATTAAGTGACTTGCCCAGGGTCACACAGCTAGGAAGTGTTAAGTGTCTGAGACCAGATTTGAACTCAGGTCCTCCTGAATTCAAGGCTGATGCTCTATCCACTGCGCCACCTAGCCACCTAGATTCCTAAATCAAAACCTTCATTTTATACCCCTTTACTTTTTTGCCTTTCTCTGGGTCCATATATTCCACTCAGTACAAATTATCTCCACTTGATACCATTTTGACCACTGACCATTGATGACAATATTGAAAATAAGGCACTTCTAAAGACTGAACTCATCCTTATGCCTTCTAAACTTCTCCATTACTATCAACAGCCTTGTAAGTCTTCTGCATATATCTGGTTTATAACTTTGGTATCTTCTCTTCTGTGCCAGACAAATCACCACTCGAGTGTTCCCTCTGCTTTATTTCTAGGGCCTTCTTTTCTTATTTTGATTTTTACAGCCATTGGTTCAAACCTTCATCTATATATTTAGATGCATGCAGGTCTCACTCGTGGCTTACTTTTAGCCTTTCTTTATATGAATTTCACTCTCTCTAGGAGTAAAAACATCTTCCAAGTGCCATTTCAATCACACCACTTCTCCATCAGAAGTCTATGATCATTCCTAATTACTATACATATCAAATTAGAACTCTTCATTATCTGCCAGGTGTCTGTCTTACCTAGATAGTCTTATTCCCCACTCTTCTACTCTGCTCAAATAACTATTTTTTTTCCTTGCACTTGACATGACTGCTTCTCAGTCACTGTACAGATGATGTGAGTTTCTTCTCTGCACTCCTACGTATTTATCACATTGGTGATTGGGACCATGTCTTTCATCAGACTAAGAACTCTTTGCATATCAGGGATATTTCCTCAGGGACTCTAACAAGCGGAGGATGAGGATGGGAATGAGGATAAGGATGACCTGGAACTTGTGAATCTAGAATGACTACCTTGTAACGGTGTATTCTAGGGCACAGACCACCTGCAGAACCAGCTAGTAAGAGGCAAATGAGAAGCAGCTTGACAGAACTTGGGGCAAGACATTTGGAAAATGTTCATCCACATAAGGGATATTTGTTTGTTTATTAAAAATCTATTTTCCTATTTTTACTAGAGTAACATGTTTCCATGGGAACTCAGATGAAAACAGGAGTACATAGATACTCACTGGCCTGTCAAAAGTCTGGTAAATAATTTCTGCAAGGCTGTAGGCTCAGAGATGAGTGGTCCTGGAGATGGCTCAAGCAGCCTCTTGTAAGCTTTCTGCCCCATTGATGCCTGGCTTATACAAACCCAGATAGGCTATAGTGTTCTTTGTGATCAAAAAAAGTTTGCTTATTGGTGCCTTCTAACTAGCAAGATTGATAACACATTCAATGCAATCTTCTATCTCTGCAGACATAAAGATACTTTATCACCATAATCTTATTTATCTTTACTAAACCTCAAGAGGCCAGTGCCAATCATCTCCATTTTACAAATAAAGTTCCACACAATCAGCTATGTTAAAGAAGCTGTGGATGTATACCCTGGAGAAGAAAAGACTTAAGAAGAAGATTGTCTGTAAGTATTTATGGGGCTATCATATAGAAGAGGGATTAGATTCTTCCTGCTTTATACCAGAGACCAGACTTAAGAACAATAAATGGATACTGTAAAGATGATGATTTTGGTTTGGTGTAAAAAAAAATGGCTTTTTCACAATTGGACCTGTCCTAAATGAAATGGACTCTACTAGAAATGGGCAGCTGGTTCTCTCAATGGAATGCTTCAAAGGAAGGATGGATGATCAGGGACTGTGGAGGGGATTCCCTGTTCAAAGATGTTGGACTAGATGCTTGAAAAGGTTCCTTTCCACACTGAAGTTGTAGGATTCTTTAAGATCCAGTTCAAACCCCATAACCTTCATAAAGAATTCTTCAACAGCTTTAGTCCATACAGGCATATTATCCTCTTCTAAACTCCAAGCTTATTTACTGTCTATATCAGTGACCTGTCATTTTAAATATACTTCCTTGGACTTTTAGTTAATTTTTCAACATGTTTGTCTTACCTGCCCAACAACAAGCTCAGTTCTTTAAGTCAGAGACTATATCTTATATCTCTTTGGAAGGTCAATTCCACCTTAATATGTGATTCACAAATAATTTAGAACACGTTCTTTCAGGTGGTGGTGGCAGAAACTGGAGTTTCGGTATCACAGTATGGTAAGATTCTCCCATTTACAAACACACACACACACACACACACACACACACACACACACACACACACCCCTCAACTTTTATTTTTCCTAGATTAATAAGTTAAAACTGGAAGAAACTTTATTGAACATCTACTTCATCGCTCCTTCATTTTGTAGAGAAGCTTCACTGAAGGATAAAGGGAGACGACTAGCTCAATGTCATCCAGCTCAAGGTCACCCAGCTGGCCAGGGGCAAAGCTGCCAAGAGCACATAAGTTCTGAATCTTAGGCCAATGCTCTTCTCACTATGCCATGGAATTTTAGAAACTACATTTTATACAGCAGGCTTCTCAGTGAGAACATATTACTCTGCTTTCCTGAAGTCAGTAAGATAAAACACTATCTGCTTGCTGCCTGTGAGGTTCAACACCTGCTGTATTTATGTTATAGCAAAAACTTTTGTGTAAGTCTTTGGGGGCAGGAATCTCATCTTTTCTAGGCCCAGAATAGTTCATATTTTCCATTCTCTCCTGTCTCTGTCTTCTCCCACCATTTTTGTATCTTTTGCATGGATCAAATGTGCTCCAGAGTTTTTCTTTAAATATAGGTTTTATGAAAAATAAATGTCTAGAGAAAGGAAAGACAGAATCACTACCATTTCTCGTAATCTCACTATTACTTATCCAGAGGATCCTTAGGCATTGTTTCCTTTGGTCTAGCCTGATTTAATGACCTAAAAATTTGCTTATTTTCATGGTCATGCCAAAGATAATAAATAACGTAGAAGTATTTAAGGGACAGATATAAAGAAGTTTGTGAAAGAAGTGACATTAGGACCAGAGTAACATTGGGCACGATGATCCGGGCTGAAGTATATTTAGACATCCTGGAGAAATAAGTTTCTCATATTTATGGATATGGCAATAAGATATACCTTCTAGCTCATTGAAAATAAGGAAGAATTAGAAAGAGTGATTCTAGTCATCTGAAAGGCACAGAGGAACTAATGAGAAACAGGCAGCTGAACAGTGAAGATGAAATGACCACAAAATAAACTGTTATCTGAGGCCACAGCAAGATGATTTTTGTGGGGAAATCCAAAGAGATGAACTCTTCTGGCAGTAGACACTGGAGAGAAATCAAATAAACTAAAACAATGGAAGTATAAGGATCAAAGAAAGCTACAAGTGGTGATATCTAGTGATTAGTAAAAGATTTCATTTACTATTTGAGGTGATAACGTTGCAAACAGGCAAGGAATGTGATGCAAAAAAAGAACTGAGGGTGAAGGAGAGGGACTTAAGAGTGACATCAAGCACAAGGGATTAACTGGCAAAGTGAGAAGGGAGTGAAGGATAAGAGGAATAAACACAGGAGGGAGAGAAAAAGAAAATTCCCTAAGAAGTTAAGATAAACAATAAGGATGTGACTAAGTACATAAGGAACAAGAAGTCACTGAATGAAGTATGATGCTCTTAAGAGCATTAGGGAGATTTATTGACAGAAGTTATAAGCATCTTTAAAAAAACAAACAAACAAACAAAAAAAAAACTTAAATGAAACCACTGCCTCAGCATTCACAAAGGGAAGATAAGAGGCAGATGCCAGAAGCAGATACGGACTTCCCAAAGTTCAAGGACAAATGCTACAGGAAATCAGGAGTATACCAGGACAAGTCAATCAAAAAATCTGAATCTCAAAGGTTGACAAAGCTTCAGTTGCCTAGGGTCCTGCCTATATTTTAAGGAAAACAGAAAAATTAATATGCAGCAGACACATTTCAAACTTTGTGGCTATAGGCCTAGCAGACCATGGAGAGAGAAAAAAGACACTTCCAACAAGGCAGAATTACTGGCGTTTTCTCTCCCAGGAGGCAGTTCTGCCCGGTCCTTTACTATGCCATAGATCCAATAATGCCTGGAAGTCAAAGGAAGTTCCTCACCAGTGATGTAGACATGTTCCAAATAACTTGGCCTCTGGCTTTATAAAACTATGGTCTCTTAATAAGCAATCAATCAGAATAGTCCCATTTTATATAGTTCATTTCTCACTTTATGTAGACACTTCTAATTTCTAATTTCTAAGTTCTAATTTCAAAAATAACCTTTTAAACTCACAAATTCTGTTTGCTCAGTTGGGTCCAACTCTTTGTGATAGCATTTATGGTTTTCCTGTCAAAGATACTGAGTGGATTGCCCTTTTTTTCTCCAACTCATTTTACAGATGAGGAAACCAAAAAAATAAGGTGAAATAACTTGGCCAGGGTCACACAGCTAGTCAGCGTCTAAAGTCATCAAGATGAGTTTTCTCAACTCCAAGCCTAGTACTCGGTGCACTATGGAGTCACCTAGCTTC
Organism: Sminthopsis crassicaudata; assembly: GCF_048593235.1. NCBI lineage: Eukaryota > Metazoa > Chordata > Mammalia > Dasyuromorphia > Dasyuridae > Sminthopsis > Sminthopsis crassicaudata. Next base: position 283,610,374 of record NC_133620.1, on the reverse strand, counting down.
CAACTCACCAATACTTCTCCTGATGTATTTTTTCCTACTCCCAGGTCCTGGTCCTTCCTTTTTAGCCATAACTACTTTCCAATCCATCAATTTAATATCTATTTCTCTACTTTCAACTTGTTTTTGGCTATTATAATGTTTAGACATATATGTTTCTGTTGTCTTTTGACCATTAGATTTTAAACCATTTAAGGGCACAGACTGTCTATTCTTTCAAAGTGATGTTCCAGCTCCCAATGTACATCCTAAGAATGTACTTGCTGATTGCATAAGAAAATTTAACAAATAAAAGATTACATATTTTTTTCTGTTCTGAAGAAAATGTTTGGGTCAAAAATAATTTCCTAACTCATTTGTGGATCTTGACTAATGAGATTATTATTTGTTCTGTGGTTTAAAAGTTGTTTTCACTTGACAAGAATAAGTCTACATTAGAATTATTTGCCATACAGCCCTCTTTGTAGTGGCCAGAAACTGGAAACTAGGTGGATGCCCATTAATTGGAAAATGGCTGAATAAATTATGGTATATGAATATTATGGAATATTATTGTTCTGTAAGAAATGACCAACAGGATGATTTCAGAAAGGCCTGGGAGACTTACATGAACTGATACTGAGTGAAATGAGCAGGACCAGAAGATTGTTGTATACTTCAACAACAATACTATATGATGATCAATTCTGATGGATGTGGCTATTTTCAACAATGAGATGAACCAAATCAGTTCCAATAGAGCAGTAATGAACTGAACCAGTTACACCCAGTGAAAGAACTCTGGGAGATGACTATGAACCACTACATAGAATTCCCAATCCCTCTAATTTTGTCCGCCTGCATTTTGGATTTCCTTCACAGGCTAAATGTACATTATTTCAAAGTCTGATTCTTTTTGGACAGCAAAACAACTGTTTGTACATGTATGCGTATATTGTATTTAATTTATACTTTTAACATATTGAACATGTATTGGTCAACCTGCCATTTTGGGGGGAGAAGGAGGGGAAAAATTAGAACAAAAGGTTTGGCAATTGTCAATGTTGTAAAATTACCCATGCATATATCTGGTAAATAAAAACTATTTTTAAAATTAATTAATTAAAAAACCAAACCAAAACAAACAAATCCCAAAAAATAAATAAATAAATATCCATTAAAAAAAAAAAAGAAAAGAAAAGAAAAGAAAAGAAAAGAAAAGAAATATTTGCCATAAGCAAGAACAACTCCAAGAGTCTGATAGAATGATACAATCGTCCATTTGGCTGAAGTTTACTGATTAATAACCAATTTATAATCAAACAGATCAGTTATGCAAAGTCTAGAAAGAGCTGAATCCAAGAGACAAGATACATACTTCTTGGCTATCCTTTGGGAAAGATGACCCTGAGGTAGAAACATTCTGAACCCTCAATCTTGAGGACCTCATTGTGAGAAACTATACCAAATTGATAAATGATGTTGAGTCTTTAAAATATTTTAAAACTTTATTTACTTGATTCCTTTTTTCTAGTTTCTTGTTTTCATCCCAACATGTAAAATTTGCCTATCAGTGGAAGATCACTAGCGCACAAAATGACAATTTACTGCATACAAGCTTTTGTTGTACTTGCTATCTTAACCCTGAAGAAAAAGAGCAAAATCTAAGCCAGATGCCTCTCAGAATGCTACCAGACTCTGGGATACCTTATTTTGTATGTGGTTTCGATTTTAAGCAGCTTGAAGTGTATATTTGGAGGGAGAGGGTCAGCAAATTTCTTCATTGTAAACTCCATTTTTCTCAAGTGTAAAGAGGGATGGACTAGATAATATTTAAGGCCTTTTTTCCCAGCTTTAAAATATGAGGTCTATGATCAAAAAGGTCTTCCTCCCCTTGTTTCCAGTACCTGATCCTGCCTGACCACATCAATATTTGACATATGCATTATTTTATTTAATATATTCTTTTCCCAAGTTATGTGTAAAACAAATTTTTTACATGTTTTTTAAAAAGCCTTTGAGTTCCAGATTCTCTCCTCCCATTCCCACCCTCTCCCATTGAGAAGGTACATGTGAAGTTATGTAAAACATTTCCATAAAAGTTATGTTACAAAGAAAAACGCTGATCTCCCCCCCAAAAAAAATCCTCAAGTCACAATCAACCACAATTTATTCAGCCATTCCCCAATTGATGGCATCCCCTCAAGTTCAAATTCTTTGCCCTGAGAAAAGAGCTGTCACAAATATTTTTGTGCCTATAGATCCTTTTTCTTTTAAATCTCTTGTGGTATTAATGCCTAGTAGTGGTATTGTTAGGTCAAAGTATATGCATGATTATAGCCCTTTAGGCATAGTTCATATCTTTTGATCATTTATCAATTGGGGAATAGCTCTTATCTTTTATAAATTTGATTCCATTCCCTATACATTTGAGAAATGAGATCTTCATTAGAGAAATTTACTTAAAAATTCTGTTCACAACTACTATTGCTAATTGGATTTCCCCCTGTATATTCTATTTTCTCTCTCTTTTCATCCTGTGTCTCCTCAAAAGTGTTCTGCTTCTGACCACCCTCTCTCCCAATATCTTTCTTCTATCTCCCTCCCTCTCTTCTTGCATCCCCTTCTCTTGCTACTCTACTCTCCTGTAGGGTAAGAAAGATTTCTATACTCATACTGGGTGTGTATGTTATTTCCTATGTGATCCAGTTCTGATGAGAGTAAGGTTTACTCACTCCTCTTTTTTTCCCCTATCTTCCCAATGTAAAAGCTATTTTTTGCCTCTTTTATTACAGATAATTCATGCCATTCCACCTCTCCATTTCCCTTTCTTCCAGTAAATTCCTATCTAATGCTTTAATTAGTTTTTCTTATATTATCCCTTCAAATTCAACTCACACTTGCACCCTCTGTCTATATACATATTCCTTCCAAATACCATAATAATGAGCAAGTTCTTGTGAGTTACAAGTATCATCCTCCCATGTAGGAATGTTGTTTATAGATATTACAGGTACTACAGATAAACCTTTTAAATTTCCTTATGATATCCATTTCCTGATTATTTCCTTATGCCAAAGAAACCAATATTGCTAACCTACCCAGGGACAGTTTCTACATGTAATTTTTTCATTTTCAAAGAAAAATAGAGACTCACAGCAAAATTCCTTATTTTTGTTCTTCTCATACGAGCCTAGGGTATATCTGTTGTTTAGTCAGTTCTCAATCATATCTCTTCCAGATCTTTTGGGGAGTCTTCTTGGCAAAGACACTGGACTTGTTATTTCTTTCTCCAGCTCATTATACAGATGAAGAAACTAAGGCAAATAGTGTTAAAGTGACTTGGCACAGCTGCTAAGTATCTAACTAAGGCCAGACTTGAATTTAGGAAGATGATCTTTCTGACTCCAGGCCTGGCACTCTACCCACTGTGCCATCTCACTATCCCCATTTGGAAGGCCAACGGGACCCATCCCTTAGTTACTCGTTTAGTCATTAACAACCGGGAAAAATACATTTATAATATTTCCAGTTGGATTGGTTTTTTGTCCTATACTACTACCTAACCGGGACTTTGATTCTTTGAGGAACTAAGTGGTTGCACAGACTACTAGAGAAAGTGAAAGATGCTTAGAAAAAGGTGGTTTTCCAGCGAGGACATGAGTACTGCCTAGACTCAGTCAGAAATCCTCTCCTCCCCTTTGGTAAAGATAAAATCAAAGGATAAATGACTAAATCACCTTTGCAGTTAAAGTTTCTTTAAACCAAAGATTCATTCTCAGATGTGACACTTAGTATTTTAATAACTGTACTTCAACATAATTGGGTTCTTTTATAATTCTATTTTATTTTATATATTTGTAGAATATTCTGAGGAGTTCTCATAGACTTCATCAGATTGCCAAAGTACTCCATAATATAAAAAAGTTAAGAACTTCTTAAGTGTGGAATACAACTATAGGTATATAAAGCTCTCAAACCTATAAGTCTTCCTAGAAAGAGCCAAATATAACCTTGTTCAGAACCAAGTGGATAGATGGCTAATGTAATCCACTAGGTCTAGCTAGTCCTCTACCTGATAGCCTGTATCCTACCATCTTTATGCCAATTAGTCCTGGCAATACAGGCATTCCTCTTCCCATTGTCTCTTGTTTTGGGAACATGAATCAATATTACTATTGGGTCTATTAAAGATCTGTTAATTGACTATGCTATTGTTTCAATCACTCTCCTTGTGACTTCTGAGACTAAAACACATTTCCTCTGTGTGTCTCAGTTCCTTTCTTATCAGTAAGTTTCTTGAGGGCAAGGAGTATCTCACTTTTGCACTTCTATCCCCAGTGCTTTAGCATAGTGCAAGACATGCAATAAGTCCCATTTTTCATTTATTCATGTTTTTTCAAGGTCTTTCCCAATTGTTGAGAGGAATCAGAGAACAAGAGAGAAGGAATCAGGAATGAGTAATAAAGATTGATTTTCCTGTGCCAGGAAAGACACTTAGAAATAATACCAAATGATACTCTCATTGTGTTGTAATATAAAACTTTCTTCTACAATAAACAATATAAAACAACAGGCTCTTAATAGAACAGCCATATACTTCATATGAAGAAATAACATAGCATCTTTCATGAAGGAAGAGTCTTACCTCATTTGCTGTGTTGTGTGTTCCAACTATTCGGATGAAGGATGCAGGCTGTTTGTCAAAAGTTATTGATTGCCAGGATCTGTAAAAGAAAGCACAGAGATATGCCAAGTTAATCAGACTGAAACTTAACACCACTACTTTTGAGTTTCTCTGGACTGGGAATCATGGAAATATATAAAAAGAGGATTAAAGACATTCTTTAGCCATGTCTGCTGCTAATCTAAATAGAGTTTCCCTATTCAGAGAGCCTACCAGATACAGGCAAAGTCTTACAAAGCAATTTATAAGTGAACCTGAATAAAAATGGCTCAGATTGAGTGCTAAGGATACACAAACTAAAAGGAGTTAGACTTAAGGTGAAGGATAGGTAGGAAAGAATTATTGAAGCAGGAGAGTGTTGAGTCAGATTCCTGAAGAGCTTCAAGAATGTGAGTCAGGGAGAGGAAGGAGAAAAGGAGGCCCTGCCCTTGTGGGGCTGTAATTTATTCACTGCCATCCAGGAAACTATCTTTAAGGTTGATGTCTCATGTGAACATTAAACAGAGATTTCAAGTAAAATATGGCAATCACAGAACCTAAGAATAGAAGGAATTTCTCCAGGAACCAAGATGCTTTTCTCATTAGAGTAGGAAAAAAAAAAAAACAACTATTTGCTTTTCGAGAATTTCTAGGTAATGAAATTAAAAAAAAAATTTATTAAAGCTTTTTAATTTTCAAAAGATATGTATGGATAACTTTTCAACATTAACCCTTATAAAACCTTGTGTTCAAATTCCCCCCCTAAATAGCAAGTAATCCAATATATGTTAAACATGGTAAAAATAAGTTAAATCCAATATATACATATATATTTATACAATTATCTTACTGCACAAGAAAATCAAAACAAAAAGGAAAGAAAAATGATAAAGAAAATAAAATGCAAGCAAACAACAACAAAGAGAGTGAAAGTGCAATGCTGTGATTCACAGTTCACAGAGTTCCTCTCTCTGGGTGTAGATGGCTCTCTCTTCCTTACTGAATAACTGGAACTCGTCTGAATCATCTCATTGTTGAAAAGAGCCATGTCCATCAAAATGATATTGTATAATCTTGTTAGCTTGTACAATGATCTCCTAGTTCTGTTTATTTCACTTAACATCAGTTCATGTCTCTCTAGGCCTCTCTGAAATCATCCTGCTGATTGTTTCTTATAGAAAAATAATATTCCATAACTTCCACATACTGTAACTTATCCAGCCATTTTCCAACTGATGGGAATCTACTCAGATTTCAGTTTCTGGCCACTACAAAAAGGGCTTCCACAAACATTTTTGCACATGTGGATCGCTTTCCCTCCTTTAAGATGAGAGTAATATTGTAAAGAAAGTAATATGAAATGGTAGAGGGTTGAATTTACCATCTACTTAAAATCCTACAGGGCTAAGTTTAAACAAATATCTTCCTCACATTCTTCATTACTTCTGAGACTCCACAGCCAGCTTCTCATAGGCATATGTTGGAATAAAGGGTGGTCCTCCACAACTATATGACTGATAACATAGGGTTTCAAAGGACTATCAAACTGTACATACCCTTTGATCCAGCAATGTCTCTATTGGGTCTTTATCCCAAAGAGATTATAAAAAAAGAAAAAAAGGACCTACGTGTGAAGTAAGTGCTAAAATGAAGTAAGCAGAACCAAGAGAACATTGTACACAGCAACAACAAGATTATATTATGATCTATTTGGATGGACATGGCTCTTTTTAACAGTAAAGTGATTCAGGCCAGTTCCAATGGTTTTGTGATGGAGAGAGTCATCTGTACTCAGAAAGAGGACTGTGGGGACTGAGTGTGAATCACATCATAGTATTTTTGTCATTTTTGTTTTCTTTTCATTTTTTTCCTTTTTGATCTGATTTTTCTTGTGCAGCATGATAATTATAGAAATATGTATAAGAGAATTACACATGTTTAACATAAATTTATTTACTTGTCATCTAGGGGAGGTACTGGAAGAAAAAAATTATGGAACACAAGGTTTTGCAAGGGTGAATGTTGAAAACTATGCATGTGTTTTGAAAATAAAAAGCTTTATAAAAAAAGGAAAGGAAAGGGTTTTTAGTTACTGCAGTCCTTCTTTCTCTGTCTTCAAGATAGAAATGCCAGTTGCTAGGAAGCTGTTTCCTACAACTATTGATTATAAAATGCTAGAAAAGAAAATAAATTTATCCATGAAGAGGATCTCTTATTTCAGTTCTAGCTGTTTCACCTTTCACTATAAACATCCCTTAAGATTAAGTCACTAGTATCCAGATACTAGTATCCCCTGAAGATCATTATAGCTATCAGTACCCTAAAGTGTGAAATCCATAGTTCTGACACAGCCTAACAAAATTTCTCTCTTTCATACATAAGATAATATTATTTCATCATCCATAGGGTATGTGTTTCATGGACCTGTGTGCATGAGACAAAATGAGACAGAGCCACATGGAATTCAAATATATGCATCAATAGAACTATATGAACCAAATTCATGGGATTTACAATAAATGGCCACTTTCCCTCCATATAATGTCAGAGAAAGTCTGTGAGGCTCTATAGCAATGAGCAACTTTGTTCTTGAATCTTTGTCCCCCAAAATTCCCCTAAGAACTGGTAAATACTGAAAAATATATCAATTGAAATGATCATGGAACATTTCTCTAATTTTCTTTCTTCTCTGGAGCCAGTTAACAGACATAAATGAAAAAGGCTTGTGACAATCACTTGGTTCATTATTAGACTTGACAAAGAACTTCGAAGTTGAAGGAAGCCCTAGAATTCAGCTAATCTAATATAACTGGGGAAGAAATTGTGGTGGTGGTAGTAGTGGGGACTGAGAAAAGGACCTTTATTGACAGATCCAGGTGAAGTTACCCAGAAGAATCTGGCAGTAAAGGTAATAATTGCATCACTATTAAAAGGGACATTAGAGATAATCTGTTAAACATAGATGAGCAAACTAAGAATAGATAAAATGACTTGCTCAAGATCATATAGCTAGTAAGTGGGAGATCTAGGAATAGATCTCAGGTTTCTGATTCCCATTAGAGTCCTCTTTCTACTGCTGCACACAGTCTCTCCCCATATTCCACAGGGGGTATGGAGTAGTACAAAGAATGCCTAGATTCCAATCCCAGACTGTCTTTATAACTGATTGCAAATCATTTACCTTTTTTGGTTTTCTTAGTTTCCTCATCAAATGAGTATTTTAGACTAGATATCCCCTAAAATCCTCTCCAACTTTCTATTTATGATTTCCTATAAACCTTAGCAACACTTGCTTTTTTGCTTGTGCTTAGGGAACTGGGGCTGACATGACAGTATGGCACACTGAACAGGAAGGTGCATTTCTAGAGTAATAAGATCAGAAGGTCTCAATTTAATACCAGTCTTCCATTATATTGCATTAATATATAATCACATTAGAGTTCATTTTCACCAACACAGCCTGAAAGATGAATATATGATTTCACTTTCAGCAAAACTAGATACTACCCTCAATACCAAAGTGTCAGTATGATGGAAGAGTAGTTAATATAGGGTAATGAACACTCTCCCTTTCCCCAAAATCAGATTCTCTTTTTCCGAACTTCTTCAAAATAACTTCAAATGTTGCTCAAGGGAGAAAAAGTGATTATTAAGATAGTTATCTCCACATCAGAAGTATATATCTGAAATCACTCAAAGGTTCTGTCCAAACTGGAATTTCACATAATTTGGAAACTGCCATTAAAATGTAGTCTACACAAACACTTAAATGCAATTATAAATTAGATTTATTGCTGTTCCATTTGATGTGATACCTTTGTCAGGAATGGCATGGCACATATATACCCTTCTTTACTTATAACCAGGATTTCAATTACATAGTAGAAACAAACTTCCAAATGAGAAAATATAGTCTCCATCACTTTTGCATAGAATCAGAATTAATTTGAGGAGTAAGGAGGAAAAATATTTGATTTTTGGGGAAGAGGGAACTATAATCTCTCTCTTGTAATGTTATTCTCCCTCTCTTCCCCTCCCTCAACCACAGAACATCTAGGTTCATCAATTTATCTATCATTCACTAAACAAATGCAAATAATTTCACCATATGGTAGAAAAAGTTCTGGACTTCAAGTCAAGAAACTTTGTTTCTGCTACCAGGTAGCTATGTGACTGTGATGTAGTCACTTAAAAAAAAAAAAAAAAAAAGCTTTAGTATCTTTATTGTAAATGGGGATGTTGGACAGGTAGTATAGAAAGAGTCAGGTTTGAATTCAGAAAATATGGATAAAAAGCCTAACTGACACATATGAGTTGTGTGATCATAAGAAAATTATTTTATCCTTCTGAGACTTATTTTTGTCATCTACAAAACAGAAGTAAATGATACTTTAAAAATGATACTTTAAAAGTTGGATTGTTGTGAGGACACAGTGCCATAAAAATATAACATCATCATCGTCATCCAGAGGCAGAGGGACACAGTGAATAAAGAGCAGCTTTGAGGCTAGGAAGACCTAGCTCCAAGTCCCATATGTGACACACACTGGTTGTGTGAGCCTCAAACAAACACTCAATCCTTCACAGATCTAAAAACCTCTCTAAGATGACAAGTTGTAAAAAGTTTCCTCAGTTGGGATATTCCTTAAACCAATGAAATCTCAGATCTCTTCTAACTCTTATTTCTAAGGTCTCTCAAAGATCTAATTTTTACAAATAGTAGGCATTTACTAAACAATTGCTGAATAAAATGAATTAATTCATTGCCTTGAGATAAATGGAGGGTGGTGCTTTTTTGAAATGCACTAAACCTACTTTGTGCTTGATGACAGCATGACTTAGCATGATGGTGCATGATAGGTGATGTAAGATAGATAAAATTATATTTTTATCCCCTGCTCTCTACAACTTGTAGTATTAAGAAATAAGATACACACAAACAAAACAGAATTATGAGACAGACAGTATAGGTTTCCCTAATTTGCTGTATCAAAAATTCACTTATGGTTTGTTTTGTTGCTACAGAAAAATTAATTTGGGTCCCAGTATTAAAAATGAGAGTAATGCTCCCAGGCCAGTGCAGAAAAAAGTGGCTTAACTGAAATGGAGTATTTTGACATTGAAGAATATAGTAGAAAATGACACTGTTGTGATCCTAGTAATTTAGCAAAACAAAAAAATGATTTTTAAAATTTTTTTCAAATGATGAAGATATTTGAAGAATAGCTGATCTCATTAGAGATAAAGAAGTATATAGAGCCTTTTGTGGGAAATGTAAAGTGACTTTGGGGGCATTTTCAAGGACTTGGCACTTTGGTTAATGGCAGTAGTCCTTTATTGTCAAATTTTTCTTAATACATCATATTTATATAACATTTATACTTTTAGATTAATGGCTTTTGTTTTACCTAACAAGAAAATTCTTTCTGTAAGCTCCCCATCACTTGAAGTGTTAGTGCAGGGCCTTGTCCAGACTTCTTAGAGCAGAGTAGAAGTTTGGGTGTGATTATTTCTAAGGCCATTTCCAAGTCCTACATTCTCTGAGTAGAGCTTGACAGACATATAGCACTTTAGAATTGGGTAAAGAGTTTTATATATATTGTCTTATTTGAGCCTCACAATAATTCTTTGGGGTCAAATCGGGAATTATTTTGTCTGTATATGTTTGTATATTGTAGAGAATGGTGGCTAGGATAGTGAAAGGAATTGAAATCATGTTATATAAAAAAAAGTATGAAGAAATTACCATTTTTAGACTTAAAAAAAAAGACTTTACAAGAGGAATGGAAAGCAAAAGGATCTTATGATAGCCATCTTCAACCATTTCAAGGTAGAAGAGTGAATATATTTAATTTGTGTAATTCTAAAAGGAGAACTTGGTTGAAAGTTATAGAAACAACAGTTTAATTGAATATGAAAAAGAATTTTCTTCCCATTGTAGCTGTCAAAAAAAAAAAAAAAAAGGAATGGTTTATTCTGAGAAGTAATAAACTTCTTGTTGGAAAAATTTAGCCCAAAACTTGACCACTTGTCAAAATATAATAGCTTATATTTATATAGAACTTTCTGGTTTACAAAATCTTTGTGAGGTAGGCCATTCCATACTCCAGTAGCTCTCTAAAATTTAGGAAGTTTTCTTTGTGTTAAGTCTAAATCTGATGCTTTGCAACTTTATCATTTATACTGGTTTTGCCCTTTTGGGTCAAATAAAGGAAATCTTAATTCTTCTTTCCTGTGGTACCACTTCAAATATTTGAAGACAGTACTCATATATCTCCCAAATCTTTCTAAGCTAAACATCCCCATATTAAAGGATTCAGGGCCCTTCAACATCCTGCTAGCTCTTTTCTGAATACTCTCTGACTTACCATTGGCCCTTTAAAGATATAATTCCCAGAACAAGATACTTTGAATAGACTAGAGTTCAGACTCGGAGTATCAACTCTTTGTTCCTGGAAGTCATATCTCTTAAATGCAGACCAAAATTACATTAGCTTTGTTAGACTGCCATATCACATTGCTGACTCATACTGATTCTCCAATTCACTAAAACTCTCAGATATTTTTCAGGTAAAACATTTCTTAATCATACTTCTCTGACTTGTACATGTGAATTTGATTTTTTTTTTTTTTTTATTAAAGTTAGGACTTTATATGTTTCAATTTCTTCTAATCTAAATCATAGATTCAGCCCAATGCTCTAGCTTTGTCATTATCTTTTTGATCCTGACTTTATCATCCAATGTTCTAGCTATCCTTCTCATTTTCCTGTTTTCTGCAAATCTAACAGCATATAATATATGCTTTTATATGATTTATTAATAAAAATGTTAAAACAGCAAAGGACTAAGCAGAGATCTCTGAGACAGTCCACTGGAGACACCTTGCTATAAACTGATAATGAACCATTACTGGGTAGAATTAGTGCGGAAAGTAAGCAAGTAGCCTTTTGGACTCTGAATTAGTGCATTCAGTTTAAAATCCATATATAGTTACACAATTACATATATGATATGTACATATATGTAATGTTCTTCTCTAGAATATAAAGTTCTCTAGGAGAAGGTTTCTTGGGGGGCTTCTGGGAGCAGCCTTCCTTTCAGTTTTGTGTAATAATCACCTCAGATGCAGCTAGGGATTAAAGTCCCGATCCTTTATTGTCTCCAAAATAGCCCGGTTAGCTTTCTTTGAGGCCTATCTCTCTCGTTGGTTCCAAGAGCTCTTTCCAAATGTTTCCAGCCAGCACAAAGGTGGAAGTTGGAATGAATCTAACTCTGCCTCCGAGAGTGAGCTTTCGGGCTTGTGGGAGTTTCTCCTTATAAAATGCTCTCTTAAGGGTGTGAATCTTGTGGAATTCTAGTAAGTACATTACTGAACCAGAGAACTGTTAAGTATCATGCTAAATTAGATAATTATTGTCTTTATCAATTCCAGTGACTCAGCACCTTGTAAGAATTCTAACACATATATATGATGTTAGTTCATTTCTATCTTAATGAAGCACATGAAATATCAAAAACTCTAAAAAATTTTAGGTAAACTATGTGATGACCGAGTTAGCACCCTGGATACTTAGAATCAGCTGGAGTCAGGATCAGCATAAGTCCTTGGACTTTATTCTTGGTCTTTAGCGGTAGAAGTGAAGGAAAGGGACTTGGGACCTCTATGACCTCGCCTCTTCATCTCCTACCCAGAAGTGATTCTGGCTAGTCTTATTCCACACCCCCTAATCCCTCCCACAGTTCTCTGTATACACCAAAAGATTGAACCAGCACAAAATAGTGGGAAGGGACATTTTTCAAGCATATTCCAATATTTTTCAATTGGTAATTAGCCTTAAGTGCTCAGTTGTCTAACTTCAGTGCATTAACTCAAGAGTTTCAGGCCTTTACAAAACTATATTTGAAATGTCATTCTGACCTGCTAATTTAACAAATCTGTCAAAAAAGGCAAGTTAAGTCTGGTCTTGATGAAGCCATGCTGCTCTCTGTAATCACTTCCCTCTTCTAGATGTTCATTAACCATGATCTTCTATTGACTGGGATTTTCCCAGGAATTCTTTTAACATTAGTTCTTTGTATTCTAAAATGTTTTCTGCCATATTCTAGGGGAATTATATGTTATTGGCAGGATTCTATTAATTCAAGGTGATTGGTCTTTAAAAGCTCTGGAAGCATTTAATCTACCAGCAGAATAAAAATCAGATAGAATTCTTTGCATTAGTCATTGTAAAGCCCGGAAAGAACACTTTGCAGAACTCATGGCCAAGAAAGAGAGAAACAAGAGCCTCCAGGGACTGGGATCTGGAAGCATACACAGGGAATATATTCATTTTTAATCTCTAAAAGCAGAACAGGAAGGAGGCTGACATGATTTTTCTGAAGATTCCCCCAAGGGAGGAAGTAATAAAGGCTGTCACCTGTCAGCTGAACTGAAGTCAATGACAGAGGGACATTTTGTAAGTTGTGTGGCACTGAGATGTGACAGATATTAAAGGCCTTCAACAAGCAGTAAGACTCCCCTGAAGAAGTGCTGACAATTCTTTATGAGTATACTTCATACACTGACCCTAGAGTGCCCGCCTGTCCCTTGCAGCATGCTGTTCTTATTGTCTGCCACATTGTTGTGATTGCCCAAGGACCACATTCATCTCTTTAATCATACCTAAAAGATGATCTGTGGATGAAGGACAAATGGAAGAGGTTCCCCTTATCCTCTTCCTTCCCCCTACCTCCCAGAATTGCATTAAGAAACTGTGCAGTTGACAATTTTTTTATGTTGGGTTCTATATATCCTTTCTACTTCAGCTTTCCTATCTCTCTTCAGCCTAAGGCATAGACTATATCTTTTCCTAGAACTGGAGTGAGAGGGAAAAAAGTCCTAATCAACAGTGATACAGTCAACCAGTAATTACTGCTCGATAACCTTCAAGAGAGCTCCCTTCTGTGTCCTTTGTCCCAAACAGTAAAGCCTTACTGTGAAACCTAATACTTTTCCTAAATTATTTGGGAGTGATTATAAGTATGTTATGCTCTCAGACAAATGACGAATCTCCAGTCTCTAAATGCATTTTACTTGGGCAGCTCCAAGTGAGTCAGTCTTGAACTTCAATTTCCTAGTACATAGTTCTTGCTGGCCCAAGTACCATCATTCTCAATTTTCCTATAGTTCCTCAAAGCAAACAAATACTGGGAGAGGCTTGGGTCAAGTTGAAAGTCCCTAAATGGATGGTTTCAACACTGGAAGGTATCAGTCTCAGGGAAAGATAACTGATTTTATACTTTACATCTTACCTTAACTATCCCTTTACCCAACCCCCCCGCTTGTGCTTCTGCCTCACTCCCCTAAGGAGACATAGTAATTGATGATTAGCATTCCAAAGCTTGGCTTGCATCCTGTGAGCCTGTCATATTTAATTACATTTTAACTATATTCGTCTTCGATAATAGCACGAACATAATTTAGATAATGATCTCATTCTCTTATTCTTTGACTCTGTCTCACTTAGAGCTTGCAACAAAAATCACTCTCTGCTGAAACATATAAACAGACTCTCAGGCCAAGTGCTTTCCTCTCTCTAGCAGCAACAGCTGTTATTGAAACCTCAATAGTTTTGATCAGCAACTAAGAACAAGAAAATTTATGTTTCTTCCACTTTTGTTTTTTTTTTTTTTTTGATTTATGTTTGCACACAAAGTATGTGTGAGTCCATATGTATGTATGTCCACATTTGGACATAGACTCATGCACAATTTGGAAAAGGGAAGCCTCAGCAGTCAAATTAACACCTATGAAGTTCTCTCCCAGTTCCGACATTTTTCTTTTTATAAGGTTTAATGGCTTTTTCTCCAAATTTAAACTGCTGAACAGTTCTAAATATTTAAGACATATTCTTTCTAATAGGTTTTCTGTCACACATAGATCTTATAATTAGGCAAATAACCTTTGCCCTTACCTATTATGTGCCTCTTCTAGGAAGCAATAAGATAAGAGAAAAACTGGGCTTCTTTTAAGGAATGGTGCTTTTTGAGCACATTTTATATATAATATACATCACCAAGAGGTTCCATTCCGGCACAAACCTGTCCAAAAAGTTTGCATCCAGTTTATTCTATGACTCTTTTCTAGTAAGCAAGCACATAGGATAATAGATTTAGAGCTAAAAGGGCCTTCAGTCTTCCATTCTTGTTTTCTTATTTTAAAGATGCAGAGGAAGCCCAGATGGGACTTTCCCTTAGGTAAATAAACATTAAGAATTTGAATCCAAATCATTTGACTCCAAATTTGGTGGTGTTTTTATTTTTTGCACAACATTGGATTCGATATATTATCTGCATAATGATTCCTGTTAAATTAACAGATTTTTTTGCTGAAGCTGACAAGGCCCAGTTCTTACACTGAGCATTTTAATTGTTTTCACAGACAAATAGAAACTGGACAAACCCAGGTGTTGTGCTGTCACTGTACTATAAAGGAAGGTATATGGGGAAGGCATGTTTAGAAGCAAGTGTCTCCAATAGTCAATTACTACAGTAATCTAGTATTTGATAAACACAAAGACCATAGTTTCTGGGATAAGAACTTACTATTTGACAAAAACTACTGGGAAAACTGGAAAATAGTATGGCAGAAATTACACATTGACAACACTTAACACCCTATACCAAGATAAGATCGAAATGGGTTCATGATTTAGACAAAGATAATACTGTAAGGAAATCAGAAGGACAAAGGATAGTCTACCTCTCAGATCTATGGAGAAGGAAGGAATTTATGGCCTAAGAATAACTACAGAACATTATGAAATGCAAAGTGGATAATATTGATTATATTAAATCAAAAAGGTTTTGTACAAACAAAAACAATGCAGCTAAGACAAGAAGGGGAGCAGAAAACTGGGGGGAAATGTTTACATCCAAGTGCTTTGATAAAAGCTTCATTTCTAAAATATATAGACAATTGACTCAGATTTATAAGAATACAGCCATTCTCCAATTGATAAATGGTCAAAGGAAATGAACAGATGAAGAAATTAAAGCCATTTCTACTCATATGAAAAATGCTCTAAGTCACTATTGATTAGAGAAATGAAAATTAAGACAACTCTGAAGTACCACTTCATAACCTCTCGGATTGGCTAAGATGACATGAAAAGATAATGATAAATGTTGGAGGGGATGTGGGAAAACTAAAACACTAATACGTTGTTGTTGGAATTGTGAATTGATCCAACCTCTCCAAACTATGCCAACCACTCCAAACTGTGCCCTAAGGGCTATGAAACAGTGCATACCCTTTGATCCAGAAATTTCTCTATTGGGTCTTTATCCCAAAGAGATAATAAAAAAGGGGAAAAAAAAACCCATGTGCAAAAATGTTTGTAGCAGCCCTTTAGTGGCAAGGAACTGAAATCAGTTGAGGAACATGGTATGTGAATGTAATGGAATATTATTGTTCTATTAGAAACAATCAGCAGAATGATTTCAGAAAGGCTTGGAGATATTTACATGAACTAATGCTAAGTAAAATGAGTAGAACTAAAAGCACATTATAGATAATAACAATAAGATTATGTGATCAACTGTGATGAACTTGGCTTTTTTCAACAATGAGGTGATTCAGGCCAATTTCAACATTCTTGTGATGGAGAGAGAGCCATGTGGGGGACTGAGTATGGGTTACAACATAGTATTTTCATCTTTTTTTGTTATTATTGTTTGCTTATTTGTTTTTTTTTTCTTTCTCATTTTTCTGTTGTGTTTTATCTGATTTTTCTTGTAAGCTTGACAAAAGTGGAAATGTATTTAGAAGAATTGCAAATGTTTATCCTGTATTGTTTATCCTGCCTTGCTGCCTAGGGGAGGGAGAAGGAAGGGGGAAGGAGGGAGAAAAAATTTGGAACACAAGGTTTCACAAGGATGAATATTGAAAAACTATTTTTGCATAGGTTTTGAAAAATAAAAAGCTGCTATTACAAAAAAAATTTTGAAAAAAGAAGCAAGTGTTTCATGGCAGAGTTCCCTGGTAATCCTGTGCTCTCCTGATTTGTCTTAGTCTAAGCTTTGCCACTATGAAACCACTACCAGACTCATGAATAGCCTCAAATCCTTGACTGTTATCCACTTACCTAACTAGACTAAATAATGTTTCTAGATTTCCCAGATCAGAATTCTGTGTTTAATTGACTATATCTCTGAATTAATGGGAAAGCCTTTGCTCCAGATACTTCCACAAAGTTTTGGAATACAGGGATGGAAGAAATCAATAGAAGAAATGCCCAGGGATGGAAGAAAGCCAATTCTAAAAAAAGAAAACATCATAGGAATAGATGAGGAGAAATGCTGTGTTGTGCTTATAGCTAACTTAAATTTTAGGCAAAGCTTTTGATAAAGTATCTCATTCTATTTTGTGGAAAAGATAGTGGATTGACTGGCCACACTCAAACAAGTTGTCATTGATTCAGTGTCAACATGACAGGAGAGGCCCCAAGACCTGTACTTGGCCCTATGTTTTGTTTAACTTTTTTATCAATGACTTGGATAAAATCGTACATAGGATGATCATCAAATCTGCAGAAAACCCAAAGCCAGGAGAGATTAGGTAACATACTAGATTAGAAGTGTCCAAATTCCCAAGGACAACCAGAACCAGATTAAAAAGAAATTGAAAAAGAATTAGCAAACAAAATAAAATAACAAGATATTGTTAAATTGTGGTTTTCTAGGTCAATATGCAGCTGCAAGGATCTGTTTTTATTTAAATTTGATACCACTGGATTATATTACAGCAAGGCTACAAAAGATTGTAGAGTATGGAGCTGAATCTAATATGACAAAATTTGAAATAGATAAATGTCAAGTCTTGACTTAGGAGACAAAAAAGTCAACTCCGCCAATATAAGATGAAGATGGTATGGACAGACAGCTGTTGTTCTGAATAAGAACTGAAGATCTAGAGCAACATGTGTTAAGACAGACACTCCCAGTAACCAACACAAGCTTGGGCTGCTAGAGTTCCCAGGAACAGAGAGGCGCATCCCACTTTACTGTGTCTTTGTCAGGCCTTGTCTGGAGAATGCAGGCCACAATAAGCAACACAGTGATAAATTAGAGAGCTCGTAGAGGAGAGCACATGGAATGATGAAGGGCTTTGAGTTCATGACACATCAACAGAATGAAGAAAATGGGTATGAACAGCAGGAAAAAAAGAGATGTAGGGACATGATATCTAAGAGCCATCATGTGGAAAAGGGATTCGCCTTTTTCTTTTTTGGCCTCAGAGAGAACTGTATAGGAGCAATGAGGACAATTTCATATTCATGTCAGGAAAAAAAAAAAAAAAACAACTTATGAACAACCTGAGCATCCCAAAATATCAAGGCTTGCTTTGAGAAGTGTCAGAGTTAATTTTCACCTATTGATTCTTTAAGGGGTATTTATAAAGTTTTATTGGAGATTACTAGAGTCTTATCAAATTCTAAGCTTATATACATTACCTAAATCTTTGATTTTGTGGGAATTAACTACTTGTTAAAGGTCTTCACCTTGCTGGCTTTTAATCCCTTTTACGTACATAGGAAGCAAGAATACATCTAAGAGGCATGAATTCTTACATTTACCAGGGAAGGATGTTCATTTTGTTCAAAAGAGAGACAATATCAAAGTCATCTGGCAAAGTCTTGTTCCACTTTCAAACATTCCCAGCATCCATTCTTTTCTCTTTAGGCACAGCCAGCCCTCTAATTCAGCCCCTCTCCTAGCCTCTCTAGTCTCACCCTATTCCATCTTATCTCTACACAGATGTCAGAGCAATGATCCCACAGTTCAGGTCATTCTCTGACTCATAAAATTTCAGTGGTTCTCTATTGCCAAACTCCACTGATATTAAATTGTACCAACGTGTCCTTCTTCTACTCTTAAATATGCCACATTCTTTCATGCTAGAGTTGAGTGAAATCTTCTTTGCTTAAATCCAGCACTTAGTATCTTATAGCAGGGATCCTCAAACTACGGCCCACGGGCCTGATGAGGCTACTGAGGATGTTTATGCAGCCCGCCAAGTTATGGCAAAATCAGACCGGAAGTGATGTTCAACCTAAACTCCCGTTAGCAATGCACACTTCCGGCACTGGGCTGAAGAGGCGGAGACAGAGTGTGAGGTGATACCTGAGTTCCCAGGCCTGGGTGTATGGTGTGGGGAAGGGAGAGAGATGAAGAAGAAACTGATGGCCTGCGGTCTTGTAAAGTAACAGAAGCCACTACAACAGACAGGCACATAGTGCATAGTATAGTGAATGCTGCGCATGTCATGGCCGCTGCAGGGGGAATATATGGGCTGTGTCTGGTGCACAGGTATAGTGGCAGTTAGTACTACAAGTCCCAGTTTGACTCTATCATTGTCATTATGCTGCAATGACAATGTAACGGTTTCCTCTCTAGCGCATGTTGTGGCACTGACTGCCATTGTCGTCCAGAATGAGGCTCCTGGTACCAGGCCATGACCCTGTATCCACAGTGACCTCATGTCTGGCTGCTGTGGTCATCAGTTTTATCACTGTATGTATGTTCTGTAGTTTCATAAAGAGATGGAATATTGCTAACATATGTCATCACCTTATAATCACTGGGGGTCTGATCTCAGTGTCCCCACCCCACTTATCCTGAGTATGAGGGGGTGCAGAGCTGGTGTACTGCTTCATCCCCCTCCAGATTTTTAAGGTCCCCATATACTTGTGCAGCTTCAAGTCACATGATGACCTTCCCTGGAAGCCCCAATGTATGATTTGTCACCGAAGCTCATTCTGCACATACAATATATCGCGCAGTTATGCACAGTCTTGCCTGCGATTATCATAAATTACAAGTGCAGCACATACGATTATGCAGCGCTGGATCATGAGAATTGATCCCAGGGTTCAGAGGAAGCCAGGGCATTTGGGAGGGCTGCCTGAGTGGTGCCTTGTGTGCAGTGAAGGTCTGAAGCGGGAGAGAGAGTGCAGGAAATGGAGGCATCACAGCACAGAGGCAATTTGGAGGAAGTTGGGCCTTGCAGTCTGTATGTCTCTGTGTGGGCAAAGTTATTGCTGGTATATTGTTTTTGTAGTGCTGTATATATATATATATATTGGTTTTTTACTAATAGCAATTTGGAATCTCTTAGAAATAATGATGTCAAGAAAAAGAAAAATTGACTTGGAGTGTAGGATATTCAAAGAACAGTGGACTTATGATTACTTTTTCATGCAGTACAAGGAAAGAGCTGTATGTCTGATATGCCAGAATATAGTGTCTGTGTTCAAAGAATATGATTTGCATTGATACTATGAAACTCAACATAAAGATAAATATGATTGTTTGGTTGGAGAAGTAAGAAAAGATAAAATATTAAAACTGAAAAATACATTGACAACTCAGCAAAATATTTTTGTGAAGCAGAAGCAGCTAAATATTTCATCATTGTGAGCAAGTTTTCAAGTTGCCAAGCTAATAGCATGCATTGGCAGACCATTCATGGAGGGAGAATTTGTTAAAGAATGCCTTCTTTCTGTCGCCAAAGAGGCCGGGGAAGGCCGATTATTTTGAAGTCATAGAGGAGCTTGCTGCACTGCAAAGCATCAAAGGAACAACTACAGGAGAGGATATTTATGAAAAGGTTTGCCAAACTATGAATGGTTTGGAGCTGGACTGGGCTAAACTAGCCAGCGTGACAACTGATGATACCCCTAGCATGGTGGGGTTAAGAAAGGAGTAATTGCTCACATTCACCAAGAGATGGACAAACAAACCATTTTCATCCAATAGCCATACACTGCCTCATCCACCAACAAGTGCTGTGTAGTAAATCACTGAAGTGGGACTCTGTTATGAAAATTGTGATATCTTGTGTTAACTTCACTAGAGCTAATGCAATAAATCCCAGACAATTTCAGGAATTTCTGTCTGAGCTAAATGTTGAGTATGAAGATGTTCTATATCACACAGAAGTCCATTGGCTGAGTCAAGGGAGAGTTTTGAAATGTTTCTAGGACTTACTTCCACAGATTACAACTTTTCTGCTTTCAAAAAACAAAGAAGTACCTGAGCTCAATGATGCAGTTTGGAAATGGCACTTTGCCTTTCTGACAGATGTAGCAGAGCTACTCAACAATTTCAATATGCAACTTCAAGGAAAGGGGAAGCTCATTTGTGATATACAATCACATGTCAAAACATGTGAAGTAAAATTAGGCCTCCTCATCAAACAAGTGAAGGAGGAAAACTTCTGCCATCTCTCCACAACTCAAAATCTGTTAGCAGAAAAACCTCTGATTGCATTCTCAAATAAAACATGTGTGGATTCATTGGAAAAATTGCAAAAGGAGTTCCAATTTAAAGAGCTTCATCTCCATGAACAGGACATACAGCTTTTCCATAACCCATTTTCTATTGACACTGA
Source organism: Sminthopsis crassicaudata (assembly GCF_048593235.1). Lineage (NCBI taxonomy): Eukaryota > Metazoa > Chordata > Mammalia > Dasyuromorphia > Dasyuridae > Sminthopsis > Sminthopsis crassicaudata. The sequence continues at coordinate 283,589,298 of NC_133620.1, read as the reverse complement.
AAATATGGATACAATTTACCAAATGGAACTGGCTGAACTACAGAATTGTGACTCTCTGAAAGACACATTCAAGTCAAGCAGCCTTCATAATTTCTATGCATCTCTCCCCTCTGAGACATATCCTCATCTCAGGAACCATGCACTCAAAATGGCAACCATCTTTGGCAGCACTTATGTCTATGAACAGACTTTTTCTAGAATGACACATTTGAAATCTCCAACCAGATCAAGACTAACAGATGCACACTTGCATCACTTGTTATGACTAGCAGTGACAAATATGGAACCAGACACTGATCATCTCATTAGCCAAAAGCAGGCCCATAGTTCCCATTGAAATACTGGTAAGTTTGTTGATTTAACTTTACTTCATTTTAAATATTGTATTTGTTCCTGTTTTGTTTCTTCACTTCAAAATAAGATATATGCAGCGTTCATAGGAATTTGTTCATAGTTTTTGTTTTTACTATAGTCTGGCACTCCAACAGTCTGAGGGACAGTAAATTGGCCCCCTATTTAAAAAGTTTGAGGACCACTGTCTTATAGTCATACTTTTGTTTTGGCTGTTCCCCATGTGGGAGGGCACTCATTCCTCATCACATTCCATAGAATCTCTATTTTCCTTATTCACTCAGCCTGAGGCCAATTTTAAGCCCAGCTTCTCCTTTCCTCTTCCCCATTTTCTAGTGTGTTCAGCTCCAAATTTCCTTTTTTCCCCCTTTTTTTGTGTATTCACTCATAGATATACATACTGTCGTTGCTATTGGAAAGTAATTTTTTAGGGGGCAGGGACAATTTCATTTTTATTTTATAATATATTACTATGAATTAATTGGTTGACTCCTTTGAGAAATTTTTGCTTGCAGGGTTCAAATTTTTAGGTGCTGTTGGAAAGAAAGCTGCAGCTAGAAGCAATTTTGAAGCAGTTGTATACAAATTATTTTTCATCTACTGATGAAGTGGAGAGAGTCCTGGGGCTAGAGTCTGGAAGACTCAGATAGTCACTAGCTTTGTGATCCTGTGCAAGTCATTTCTCTTTTATATACCTTAATTTCTTCAGCTGAAAAAAATGAAGATATAGTAGGACCTATTCTCCAAGGGTTGTTTTAAGGATCAAATGACACAGTTATTAAAAAGCACTTAGCAAAACTGGAAACTAAATGGATGATCATCAATTGGAGAATGGCTGAATAAATTTTGGTATATGAATGTTATGGAATATTATTGTTGTGTAAGAAATGACCAACAGGTTGATTTCAGAAAGGCCTGGGGAGATTTACATGAACTGATGCTAAGTGAAATGAGCAAAACCAGGAGATCATTATACATGGCCACAAGAAGACTATACAATGATAACTCTGATGGACGTGGCTTTCTTCAACTATGAAATGATTCAAACCAGTTCCAATCCTTCAGTGATGAAGAGAGCCATCTATACCCAGAGAGACAACCATGGGAACTGAGAATGGACCACAACATAGCATTCTCATTCTTTCTGTTGTTTTCTTGCATTTTGTTTTCTTTCTCAGTATTTTTTCCTTCTTGATCTGATTTTTCTTGTGCAGCAAGATAACTATAAATATGTATACATATATTGGATTTAACATACATTTTAATATATTTAACATGTATTAGACTTCCTGCCATCTCTGGGAGGGGGTGGGGAAGGAGGAGGATAATTTGGAACAGAAGGTTTTGCAAGGGTCAGTGTTGAAAAAATTACTCATGCATATGTTTCGTAAATAAAAAGCTTTAAAAAAATAAATAAAAAGCACTTAGTATAGTGGCTGGCACATAGTGAGTACTATATAAATGCTTATTCCTTACCTTACTTATTCTCTTCACTACCCTCTACAACAATGTATTTCTAGTCACATTTAGATATCATAACTTCTTCAACCATTCCCCAATTACTGTGCATCCTTTAAGATTCCCATTCTTTATCACCTCAAAAAGAGCTACAAATATTTTTATACATCCTTACTTGGAGTTGATTTTGCTTAGAACTAATCCCTGTTTCAAACTACTCTCTTAACATTCATTCAAAATTTTTTGATTCTAAATCCTCCCCCCTCCTTCCAGCTCAGCCCCTCTCCCATCCATTGAGAAGATAAGAAATAGGATACCAATTTTTAAACTTCACATTTATTATTTATAATGTTTAATTTTTTTGAGAATCTACTGTAATTTTTCCCTCTCCCTTCTCTTCTTTCCCTTCTAGTTCCCCACTGTGAAAATATATTTCTATATACAATTCTTTGTGTGTATACTTCATTCCTTTGACTAGTCCAAAGTGAGGTTCAAATGTGAATTACTTCCTCCATTCTTTTCTTCTTGATATGACATATGTAAAATACATGCAAAATTATTATCTCTAATTTTTTTCTCCCTTGCCTTTTTTTTTAAATTACATTTTCTCTCTTCCCCTTCCCATTTTTCTATTAAGGTCTTCAAGGATAGATAATTTTCTTAGAAACTCTATTTTAAGGAGGATGCCTAGACCAGTCATATCTTCATTACTCTCTTGGTTGCATTCCTGAAATTCTTGACGTTTGTATCATACTCCCTGGAGCTGGTTATTTTCCTTCCTCTCACCCCTTCAGTTTCCTTTTATGTATTGTTTTCTTCCATTATAATTCCCCTAGAGGCATAAGTTCTTTGCAGGCAGGAATTATGTGCCTTTTTTGCTGCTTATATTTGTATTCTCCAGGCTTAGCAAATAACTTGGGACAAAATAAGATTTACTACTTGCTGACTTGACAATGTGTATACATGCATATATAATGCATACATGCACACATATGTATAAGTGTGTATATACATACATATTATCTTTTAGAATGTATATATATATATATATATATATATATATAGATAGATAGTATGTATATATGTACGTATGTATATATGTATGTATGTATATCTGTATAAATAGAAAGATAAATAGGAAGGTAGGAAGGAAGCCAGATATGGGGATAGACCCAGCTCTCAAGAAACTTAAAATCTAAGCAGATAAAAATTTTAGTGAGAAACAAGTCATAAAGTATATTTGGATATTTTTCTTGAGTTCTAAGTAGAGACATAATAAATGAATTTGTGATAACTTTAGGTTCAAGGTAAAAGTGGGAACTGATATGCCAATATCATGAAGAAATTTCTTGTACTTTGTTGCAACAGTCATTAAACATTTATTAAATGCTTACAGTGTGCCAAGCACTGTTCTAAGTTCTAGGGATACAAAGAAAGGTCCCTACTCTCAAAGAACTCATAATCTAATGAGGGAAGACCATACATAAAAAGAAGCTGACAGTAGAGTAGAAAAGTTATCTGGGCAAGCTAAGTTCAAAATTGATTTAATCTCCAGAATGATGAGTTTTTGAAGATTAGGAGATCCAGGAGATCAGCAGGAAATGAAGAAAGAAATTCCCTTAAGGGTGTTCTTAAATAATAGAGAATTGGGGAGGAAGTTTCTGATGTCCAATTTCCACTCCCTCTAATCAGAGGGAGAGTAGGAGTGGCTCTAGAGGTATGAGGTGCTAAGGAATTTCATCAGTTTGTTTGGGGAATATAATTACTCCCCCCCTTATCTATGGGTTCCCTATTCTACATATGGGACTATTAGAATTCTTTCTACATAAGAATATCATATTCTTTTGGCAGAGCCTAAGCTTCATGGATCATAGATTATGCCTTTTTCTAAACTTTGAATCGTAACTCTTTAATACAGTATTCTATATAACTACTAATGTAATGAATGAAAGAACGGGCCTATGGAGACTGATACTTTTAGTTGTAGGGATTAGGGAATGGGCAAGAAAAAGAAATATTGTCTTCCCACAGGTTCAAAGATACATAATTCTGGCAGGAGAGACTAAAGGTTTCTTATATATTGACAAAAATGTACCAATGGTTATGTCCTAACTTTTGGTTATTTCAGCTAAAGAATTTTGCTTGAATATAACAAAAAAGTAAAAATATAAGTGTATGGGGCAGCTAGGTAGCACAGTGGATAGAGTACCAACCCTGAAGTCAGGCGGACCTGCGTTCAAATCTCACCTCAGACACCTAACACTTCCTAGCTGTATGACCCTGGGCAAATCACTTAACCCCAATTGCCTCAGTGGAAAAAAAAGGAAGAAGAAGAAAGGAGGAGGAGGAGAAAGAAGAGGAGAAGGAAGAAGAGGAGAAGAAAAGTGTAGGTATTTAGAAATTGGAAAAAGAAGCTGGTAGAACTTTGATACTCTCTGCCAGCAGCACAGTTCCCAGGTAGGTAAAAAGAGATTGGTTCCCAAGGGGATTCCCAGACCCCAGCAACCTCAGTAATTTAATAGATCCACTGATTGAGTAACATAAATGATTCCTTTCAGTTCATGAAGAGATTGAAGAGATTGGGCCCATGAAAGACATTGATGCTCCTAAGGCCCATCTATCTATGTTTATATCACTTTCCATTTTTCTGATGCCAACACATTCCCATGGAGATGAGGATTGAAAATTCTATGACTGCAAATGTACAGAAGCCAATTTTCAAATGTTAGGATTTTAGCACTCAAGCTCCAAATATCAAAGGGATCCAGACCACATTGCGACTAAATACCTGCAAATTTCAGCTTCAAGAACAAAGCCATTTTAATGAAATCATGCCAAAACTGTACACAAAACAAAGTCTGACCCCAAACCCAGAAATACATTACTTAAATACCTAAACAATCCTTTCAAAATGGCACAGTATCAGATATGGATAAAACCAAGCATAATTCAATTCCAAACCTTGGAAACTAAGTATTTCCTATAGATCACTATCCCAATTACTCTAGAACTGAGCAAGAAGCATTTTGTATAACTGTGCTATGCTGGGAACTGCAAATATTTAGAAGATATGGTCATTTTGGAATATGAGATGAACACAAAGTAATTGTGATACTAAAAAGGATTTGATTAAATGATAAGTGCCAATATACAAAACTTTAAAGTATCATGTTTTGATAGCTGTCTCATAGGTGATACTGAGATCATCCCTATCTCCTATCCCCAACCCAAAAAGTGTCAAGATACTTTGGGGAAGCCATAGAGAATACTAAAGAGAAGCATCAAAATGCCATGAGACCAAAAATGTTTTTGTTTTGTTTTTGTTTTTGGAAATGAAAACTACTGTTTAAGTCTGGATGTCTTTAAGTATAGCCTAGAGCTATTTAATATACCAGAATCTCTAAATATGAGGTCTATAAAAATAATGAAAAAGGACCAATGCTTTCATGATATATTTGATAATAGACCCTTTCAGAATTTCCATTAACTGCCAAATTCAAAACAATTAAAATAGCACCTTCTATACTAAAACTTAAGATAGTAAATAAGCAGCAAAATGCTTTAAGGCACTATTTTGCATGCAATCTTTGTCATCTCTCTACTTTTTCACTCAGTAAAATGATGAATTTAAAAAGCCTGTCATTTTCGTTTCAAACACTTCCTTGGAAAGAAACAGTTTCAATTGTTCCCTTCCTAAAATAATGTATATAGTTTCTCCAAGGGTATAAATTCTTCCCTGATATTAAGTCTAGTCTTGCTTAAGTCTCTGGCCACTTGTGTAGTAAATGGGATTCATCCTCTTCTTTAGGCTCAAAGGGGAACTACAATGACTACAATGGGCCTGATACCCTCCTCAGATTCATCTTCCATCTCACTTTATGTCTCAGGGGCAAGCTGACCCCATTGGGTACAAGTTGGTCAAACATCACAATTGAAAACATAATAAACAGATTTTTGACCTACACTGTATTAAATCAATTTAAAAAATAGAATTCTGGGACTCTAATAAGAATACATGGATTAAGATTAGTAATAGTAATAGAGTTTAGAATTTATAGAATTGGTTAATATATTTTTTGCTACATTAAAATATGCAACTTAATACATTTTCTAAGTGACTACTCTGTGCAAGCATCACCTTGCCTGTTAAATTGTGAAAACCTAAGTCAAGTTAATATAAGAGAAGTCTTCAGAGATGGAGAATGAGTGATGAATTTCTGAGTGAGCCCAGGGGAATCACCAGAACAGGTCAAATCAATTAACCAACAGAATAAACTCCTAAAAGAAAGTAGCCATCCTTGTCCCATCCCCAATCTATAAAAGGTCCACCAACAGATTCTGGAATTGAATGGTTTGACCATGCACAAGAAGAATGGTCCCTATCTGTAATGTTCTTCTGTTCTCTAAATTGTCAATTGTTCTCTTGGGGGGCAGGTTTCTTGAGGGAGCTTCTGGAGCCAGCCTTAGTTTCAGTCTCTAGCTCCCTCTGAATCCAAAGACTCCAGCCAGAACAAAGGTAGATGTGGGAATGAATCAGACTCTGCGTCCAAGAGTGTGGGATTGTGGGTTTCCTGGAAGTCAATCCTAGTTGTGAATCTCCATGAGCAGGCTTTTCCTTTAGTTCTTGTGAATCTGCTCTTGTCCAAGTATCCCCAGTCAAGCACCACAGTAGAATCTCCAATCCTCTTCTTCCTGAATCTTGGCTCCTTAAATCCTCCCAGAGAATGGGCTTGTGGGTACTCCATGGGCTTGTGGGAGCTCCTTACAGAACCAATGAGCTAGCTTCTTCAAAGGTGTAAACTCATTTCAGAAGTCTAAAGGTGTAAACTCCTTTTAAAGGTGTGAACTCTGAATTAGAGAATTGTTAAGTATTGACTTAGCACCTTGTAAGGATTCTAATACCCATCCTTTTTCTGAAAGGCTGAGATATTTTCCTTTTACTGATATATCTGTTCCCTTACCTAATATAAGATGGGCTCAAGGCTTTTATCCCCTTGTTTTCTATGATTGTCATGGCCTCACTTTGTGCCCCTCTTTGTCAATTATATTCCTTCTGAGTGGCACCTCCTCCAAGAAACCTTTCTGAATGCCTCCATTGGTAATGTCCTTTCCTCCTCAGACCTCACACATAGAGAGATGTTAAAAAAAAAAGTGCTAACATATAATTTGCATTTTATCATAATCTGTGCATGCATTCTATTTTTCTATTACATTCAAAGTTCTGTTAAGGACAGGGACCAAGTCTTACCTATACTTTGTTTCTTTCCTAGTGTGTTCCATACACTATAGGCACTTAATTTTTCTAGGCAGAGGAGAAAACTTATTAGTAACTCTTTTTGATTCTATAGACAGACTCTAAAATCATATAGCTCTGCTATTAACCTCAGAAAGCCTATGTTAACTTTGTATAACAAATTTATTACCATTTTGTGAATAAACTCTTAGGTCATAATGGTTAGGTGGATTTTTTTTTAGCAGTTGCATTTAAGACAACTTAGTAAGGATGCTATTTATGTTTCCAGAGGCACTAAGAATGATACAGATATAGATGAAGCAGATACCATTTTTTGCCCCTAAGTGTCAGCCTCTAAGCTGAGCAAAAGGTTTTCAATCCTAATAACAATAATTTGAGAGGATGTGAATCAGGACTGGAAAAGGCCCTTAGCCTTTAAAATCTGCTAATGAAAAGTCCTTTAGCACTAGATGATTTTTGGAGACCCATTAGTTTTCTGTCAAAGCATAGATAATGATATTTGTAATCAGACATGGCAAGTAGTTTAGTCAATATTTTTGAAAAGTCCAACCAAGCATTGAAAAGACAAGAAAGATTTAATAAAAAGTTATTCAACCTAATTACATTGTCCCTTTCTTTTGGCCTCTGTCTCTAACATGACTATACTTGAGGTGTCTGAAATAGGGGAAATCAATACCATTTGCTACTGCTTAACAGTATAAGAAGAGTTGGGCTAGGTGCCATTTAAAGAGAATGAAATTTTATTTCATTAATTTTTATTTGGTTTTTAAAAAACTAAGCGAGATTTCAATTCAACAAAGTACCTGTTTTATAAAAGACATTATAGTAGGTTTCTAGGATTGCAAAATTAGGAAAAGAAACAACCTATGCCCTCATGATGTTTGTTTTGCTGGGAGAAAACAACATATCATAGAATTTAAAGTTGATAGGGACTTTAGTTTCTTATCTAGTTCCTTGAAAGAAGTTCTAAAGTTGAAAAGGACTTATCCAGCTTCTGTTTAAAGACTTCCAATAAGGGGAACCTGATCAACTCTGAGATAGTGAATTCCACTTTTGGATAGCTCTCATTGTCAACGAATGTCTCCTGGGACCAAGGCTAAATTTGACTCAATATTTTCTACTTACTACTTCTGGTTCTGTCAAACAGATCAGGGCTAATTCCTCTTACAAACAACTTTTTAGATCACCCAAGTTGGCTGGAAGGGAAACCCTGGAAGGCTTTTCTTCTCTAAGCTAAATATTTCCACTTCTTTCAAATGATCTTCATATGCTATGAACTCACTCACTATCCTTAGTCTTCTCAAGATGCTCTCTAGCTTACTGATGTCCTTTCTAAACTCAGTTTCAGAACTAAATACAAGAATTTAGAGGCCACCTGACTTAAGACAGAAAACAATAACACTATCACGTCCTTATCCTCAGACGTTGTGCCTCTTATTATGGCAAAACTGCTTTAGCTGCCACATCAAAGTGCTGAAATAGATTGTTTCCTAAAGTGCAGGCCTGACCTAAACTTTACTCACTAAATTCCAATGCCTCCCCATTGTTTTCATGATGAAATACACAATGTTTGGCTTTTCAAGCTTCTCCATACCTTTCCGAGCTTACCACACTTCACTAATCTTTATACATTCTAAGCTTCAGGGACATTGACCTTGTTGCTCCTTCCTTAAGATATTCCATTTCGAATAGAACCAAAAGATCGCTGTATACTTCAATGCTGTATGAGGATGTTCTGATGGAAGTGGATATCTTCAACATAAAGAAGATCCAACTCACTTCCAGCTGATCAATGATGGACAGAAACAACTACACCCAGAGAAGGAACACTGGGAAGTGAATGTAAATTGTTAGCACTACTGTCTATCTACCCAGGTTACTTATACTTTCAGAATCTAATACTTCATGTGCAACAAGAAAATTGGATTTACACACAAATATTGTATCTAGGTTATATTGTAACACATGTAAAATGTATGGGATTGCCTGTCATCGGGGGGAGGGAGTAAAGGGAAGGGGGAGATAATTTGGAAAAATGAAGGGATAATATTATAAAAAAAAATTACTCATGCATATATACTGTGGGAAAAAAAAAAGACATTCCATTTCCTGATTGCCTTTTCACTAGCTCTCCCTATGCCTGAAATGCCCTTCCTCATCTCTGCCTCCTGGTTCCTCAAAGCCTATTTCTGGCAAGAAACCTTTCTTCCCCTCTATCCCTTTATTAGTGTCTTCCCTCTGATATTACCTCCAATTTACTTTTCATGTAATTTGTATGAACATACTTTGCAGTGTTTTTTCAACCATTAAGTTACTAGGGCAAAAACTATTTTTGACTTTCTTTGAATCCCTAAGACTTAGCATGGTGCCTAGTACATAGTATGCACTCAGTAAATGCTTGTGGACTTGACTCAACCATCCTCATGAATAGCTGAGGTGTGACAATGTAGGTAGGTCATGCAAATGAAAACAGTTGATAAAATGAGAAGTTATGGCATTTGAAGAGACTTTCCAAAGCATAAAGAGGACAGGTTGGGTTTGATTTTAGGAATGATTCTAGGTACTAAATTCTTCAGAAGCCATTAAATGGTTGCAATAAAGACCTGGTTAGAGTAATATAGGTGGATGTGACTCTCAGAGAGGATGCTGAAAGTCTAGAAGTAAAGTATTTTAAACCTATAGTTCTGGAAATGGCTTCTACTTCCCCTTCCAGCTTTTGTTCTGTCTTTTTGGTTTCTATGACCTCGCCTAATCTGCACTCTCGCTTTGGAACATAGATCAGTATCTGTGACCTTCTCAGTGCTTTAAAAATACTTATTGTCTACTTATATTTTCACTCTTCTATAGGATGATTCTGTATGGGATTGTGATTGTTAGTTATGATAGTATATTATGAAATAGAAACATATTAACATCATGCATTCACTTTTGAGCAAGTGCATTATAAAAAAGCTGAACTGAGTTGGGTAAGTATTCAATTTTTTTTCAACATAAAAATTTAGATTATCTTTAAATCCTTATTTTAGTGTTCTTTTAAAAAATGCTTTCTATATATTAACAGGGGTACAATAGAAGGCTTTGAGGAAAAATCACACAAGTTTAAAATGATACTGGATTGAAGTGTAATGGCAGGGTAATAACAGAGAAAAGGTAATTTGTAGCTCTTCCACAGGTTATTAGTTGTAAGTGACACTAACTGTATTTGGATAAATTAGGAGAATCCATAAATACTTCCCTGTCTTCTCTCTTCCATCTTCACATGTGAGGTAAGATCTCTATTCTTATTTTTTTGAACTTAACAGACTACGGTGTCTTTTATTTACAAAAAATACAAGTTTTAGACTTTTTTGTTAGATTGGGTAAAAAAACATCTTATTTATCTTTTTATCTCATGTGGTAATGTGGTACCTAATGAGAGCTCAATAAATATTTGTTATTGAATTAAATAAATATCTGATACTTCCATAGGCTTGTTATTTTCATGTAGAGTAAAGGAACAGGAGAATGATCCATATCTTAAACTGTCTTACTTTCTTGTTTTCATTTAACAGAGATAATAAAATATGGATCTATAGTTAATAAAATTATATTGAGCAGTTAGTCTCAACAATTGGATGACCTGAGCTACCATATTTGTGAAATTTTCAATGGTTCCTATAGAAGGGTGTGGTTTATTTATTAACTGAATTTAGTCATGTAGTGAATAAGAAATAAAATTAATGGATTGCATTTCATCTGAGTATTCTAATAATTACCTGATAACCTCTGAAAGTCACCTGCTTTAATTAAAAACAGCAATCAATAAGTTGGAAAGTGACATGTCAGAAAAGTAAAAAAGAATTTAGATATTGATCAGACAAGGAGGAACAAAGCTAGAGAAACTTCATATAGAGTTATAGTAATGCGGAGTAAATACTACACAAACTCCATAGGAAAATGTGTGTGTGTGTGTGTGTGTGTGTGCTTGTGTGTAAAAATATATAGTTAAAAAGTTAATTGATATGTTTGATGCTGAAGGGAAACAAAGAAAAATTCTCCTTTTCTCTTCTCAAAAGCTCCTGTCACCATTTCCAATTCTTTCAACAGATCAGCAACAGATTGGATATTTGAGGTGATGACAGTATTAAGTCAAGGATGACATCTAATTTTTGAGCGCAGGTGACTGGAAGGATGTGGTAGTGCCTTTGACAGGGATAATGAAGTCAGGCAGAGGAGAGATTTTTGGGGAGAGAAAGACAAGGAGTTAAGTTTTGGTCATGTTAAGTTTAAGATGTCTGTCTACAAGGACATCTAGTTCAAGATGTCTTCAGTTGGAGATATGAGACTGGAAGTCAACAATTTTGAATTATTTTTACATATGGATGAATAATACTTTATTGGGAGATATGCTTGGAGGCTGTATTTTGCAATAATATTTAACTAACAATGAGCAGAGAAGAATCTTGCATGTTCTGTACCTTTCAATCAATTGGATAACTGTGAAAAAATGTGTGATAGATAATCTTGAGGAAATCTGTTTCCTTAAAATACTTTAACAAGAAAATTCTCAATACCTGTACATATTTTATTTTCTTGGCCTGGGACCCCTGTAAAGAATTTGCACTATCAGTGTTGATAGGCCCCTTCCATGCAACTCATAGACTTAGAAAGTTGTTTGCAGCACTGAGAAATCAAGTGACTTGCTTAGCATCACATAGTATTATGTTATAAGCAGGACTTGAACCTATGTATTTTTGACTCAAGTCAGCATTTTATTTTGTATGTCACGTTCCTTTTGTAGATCAATATCATAAATATTTTATAGATATGAGAAAGTTTCAATATATTCTCAGATGTCCATAAATTTTTTCTGGCTTTTTGGGACATCTTTTTTCCCCTCTTTCAGACATTTTGGAAAAATGTCTGAAAATCCATTTAATTCTTTACAAATTGTGTCCAGATTTCTTTGGAGGGTCCTATGTCTGCCCCAGCTGCTGTTCTCATCTTGGGTTTTTTCTGGTGCCTAATGTCATTTTCACTTCTTCACTCCCTAATTTTCCAATTTATTTTTATTTTTTTTGTGTGTGTATGTGTATGTGTGTGTTTGTGAATAATTTACATTTAATACACAATTTGGAGTTAACTTTTATATGGTTGTTAATAATTTGCAATTCTCTATATAAACTATAGTAAACTATAGTTAACTAATTTCCTTTGACTATAAAATGATTTGAGATATTATATACTTTTATTAATTCCCTATAAATCTTGTACATCAAATGTTCTGCTGACATACATTCTATCCTTTCTAAAGAGCATTCTTTTTCACTTCCATTTTTTTTCTATCAAAATCTAGTTTTTTTTGCTGTTTTCTGTTACAACTATCTCCTCCCTGTGAAGCTTTTTTGTTTACATCCTAGCCCTGTACAAAGTTAAAAGATATCAGTCCTTATCATGTCATGGTCCTGGGAAGTTGTTTGGCAAAAAGCATTATTTCTACTTATGTGGGTGGCCTAGATGATCTCCTAGAACACTTCTACTAAAAATCCTATTTTGCTATTTACTGTTGAGCATAAAGTTGCCATATCAATACTCTTAACATTGAAACAGTTATATTCTCTCAGATTACCATGGGCTTCCAGGTTAAGTTTCATGTTTTATCCTTTCTCAATTATATTGAATTAAATATACACATGTGTGTATATCAATCTACCTATCTATATTTGGAATTTGGTGACATTTTAAAAGTAGCTAGATAGGGATTCTCTGAGCCAGATTTTAATAAAACGTTAGCTTTCTCCCATTTATTATCAATTTGTAACAATATGTTGACTTTGCAAAATAGTCTAATATCTTATATTCAGAGCTTGTGTTTTCCTTTTTAGTATATAGTCTAGTGTTAGCATACTATAACCACTCCTGAGCAAATGATTCCAAGTCTGTGTAGTGCCTAGTAAAGAATCATGAACATCTGAACACTATTCATTTCTGTAGAAAAAGGATGCATACTGTTATTAAATGACCACTTCAATATCATTTTCTTCTTCTCCATACTAAAATATTCCTTTCTCATCAGCATCAAATAGTCAGTCTGACTTTCCAGCTCTTTAATCATTTTGGTTTCTTTCCCCTGGAGCCTTTCCAAATTCCATCATCTCAGTGTTCAACTTTGCCACCATCTCATTTTTGTTTTTAATTTTACTAATGTGATGATACAGTCAGCAGAGTTAGTTCTCCAGTAAAGATGAATAAAGGCAGGGGGCTCTGGAGATGGAAAAAAAGGTTATTAAGATAAAATGAACTCACCAGGTCAGTGAAACTTTTCCACTTTTAGATCTGTAAACAAATGCAAATGCTTTCAGGTAACAAACACAATGTTGTACTATGCATGTCATTTCTCCTTAGTGACATTCTCTCAAGAATATGAAAGATTGAATATATTCCCCAAAGAACTGGCAATTAGGCTCTCTTTGACTAATTTATTTTTAATATGATACATGAGATTCATGAGATGAGGCAGCTGTGTTTTAAATACTAATAAAAAACTCAGGAAACTAATTTATTAAAAATGAAGGTAATAAAAAAGTGATCCACTTGTAGCTGGAGTGTCTGCTCATGGGGATAGGTGGTCACAAAGCACTCACCACTGTAGAGGGCCACAAGCAGCAAGAACTGATACCAGCTTTTTGGGAGAAGAGGTCATTTTGACAGTCTAACCCCACTTTTCCCTTGCATCTTGTTTCTTTATCAATGTGCAGTAGGTTCCCTAAAGAGCATGCTATTCTCCTAACCCTGGAATTACAAGTCATATTTTGTAGCTTCTACTTAAAATATCTTCCATAAGAAATATGTGTTTTGTTTCAGAATTTGAAGCTGTTCCCTTCTTCGGGATTTGGCAACACAAACACACACCCACACCCACATCCACCCACCCACAGTCCAACTAGGGATCTTTTACTCAACTCTCATAAAGTTTTATGCCATGTGATTCATTTCAGAAATAACACTTGATAATGCAGATTTATCACACTAAAAAGCCTAGCTTCAAAAAGTGATTTAATGATGTCTACACTTATTTTCCAATATCTTTACAAAGCTGCTAGTATAAATATATATTTTTTCTTTTTTCAAAAGCTATTGTGCAATACCAGAGAAATACATTAAAAATGTAGCAGAAAGAATGGCAGGAGTCTAGAGTCTAATTATGCTGTACAAATGTTACCCCTAGCACCAAGCCCTAGTCCTTTAGATTCTGGAGAAAATCTCCTTTCCTTTCCCAATTCACAGATGTATCCTTTGTTGCTGGCTGTTACTGTTACCAGATGAAGGTAAGTGAAGATCCATATGGATGCAGTCAGTAAGTAAACAAACAAGCTAGCAATTATAATTTAAAGCTTCTTTTCTTCCCATTTTAGCCAGGTTTATGAGCAAATCTTGATAATTTAGCCTTTCAATCAATTAGAACAGAAGATTTGATTGATAGCAAATGAATAAATAACATTTTAGAACAGGAGATAGAATCATCCTCGCCTATTAATCCTGCTCCTGTGCCAGTGTGTAGGTAACATGATATTTATCACGCTACTCTGTTACATTCCCTTGGGGTGTCATTTCATGGCCTACCAGTAAAAACTTCACATTTATAGCAACTGCCCCTCTATTACTGTCAATAACATCTAATTGATATGTCAAATCTCCAAGGAGCTCTGTAAATTGTGATCCTGCCTTCCCAAAGAAAAGAAACTGGTGAAAAGGTAAATCAGCATTGGTTTTCCTTTAATAACCTGGCCATCTAGAGGTCTAAGTATATCCCAGCAAGAATATCTCCACTCACTGTTTCCTAGCCTTAGCTTAGTCAGGTTTATAAAGTCTGAAAAGCACTGCTACCTTCCTGCACTAAATGGCAAAGTGAGTATTGCATTGGCTGGGAACATCCAAACTGTTTTATGAGTGAAACTGCCTAGATATTGGACTCAAAAGTAATTTTAAAATATGAAAAACAGTAATAAACAAATTAATAATTATACTCTGCTTCTGAAGGGCAAGAAACAATGATCAAAAATGTGATCTTATTCACTATATGCTTTTTTCATTTCTATCTTCTTATTTTTTCTTACATCTCTAATGTGGAGATAGAAGTGACCCTTAGGGGAGGTTTTTGGGATTATAATAACAGAAAAATTTAACATTAAACTAAAAGCCAACTCTATTCTATAACAAAAATTTTTGGAGTGAAGTGCAGCTAAAGATGGTCCATAAAGTTTTGTAAGAGCTAATTTAGTAGACTCACACAGTAGAAACTTGGGTTCTAATTCTGTCTCTAATATTAATTTGCCCCAATCTCTGAGTCTCATTTTCCTTATTAGAAAAATGAAACTAAATAACTGCACCTACTTAGAGAGTTGTGAGAAGAGAGGAAGAAAAGGATGGAAAGAGGGAAGGAAGAAAAGAAGGGAAGGAGAGAAGGGCCGGAAAGAAAGGAGGGAGGGAAGAAGAAAACAAAGGAGGAAAGAAAGGAAGGAAAGAAGGAAGAAGCAAACAAGGGAATATTACTGGAATATTATATGGAATACTATTGTTCTATAAGAAATTATGATTTTTGGAATATTACATAGAATATTATTGCTCTATAAAAAATGATGAGCAGGTTGATTTCAGAAAGGCCTGGAAAGATTTACATGAACTGATGCTGAGTGAAGTGAGTAAAACCAAGAGAATCTTGTTACACAGCAACAAGATTATATGAAAATCAATTATGATGGACATGGCTCTTTTTTTAACAGCAAAGTAATTCAGGCCAGTTCCAATGGTTTTATGATGGAGAGAGCCTTCTTTACCTAAAGAGATAACTGTGGAAACTGAGTGTGGATCACAACATAATATTTTTTGCCATTTTTTTTGTTGTTTGCTTGAATCTTGTTTTCTTTCTCATTTTTTTCCCTTTTTCATCTGATTTTTCTTGTGCAGCATGATAATTGTGGAAATATGTATAGAAGAATAATATATGTTTTAACATATACTGAATTACTTGTCATCCAGAGAAGGAAAGAGGGAACAAAATATGGAACACAAGGTTTTGCAAAGATCAATGTTGAAAACTATCTTTGCACATGTGTTTTTGGAAAAATAAAATGCTGTTTTTAAAAAAAGTGGCTATAAATACTTTTGTATATATAGGTTTTCATCTTTTTTTTTTTTTTTCAACTCTTTGGAATGTAAACTTTGTAGCAGTATCACAGGACATGCACAATCTAATAATAATTTTTGAGGTTTCTTACAGGACAAATTGCTTTCCAGAATGGTCAAACCAGTTCATAACTCCACCAATAGTGCATTTAAGTATATGCTTTCACATATCCCCTCCAACATTTTGCCATTTATTTTCAAGCATTTCTTTTGACTGCATACTTCCTTCTGTCCCCCCTCAAACCCATGTAAACCAATTTGATCTACAAAGCCCAGATCCTGCCCAAGTTAATATACTTCTTTTATCTTCCTCTGTTTTGACAATAACCATTCTTAGCCATTTGGAATATATTAAAGTGCCTGGGCCTTAAGAAACTTAATGATTACCAAAAATTAATTTGTAACTTTCCTAGAGTAGAATTCCTTCTCCTTGCTAATTGCTCAATGAATAAGCTTCTTGGTGTTCTAAGTCCTGTTTCTGTAAATTCACTGCTGGCAGGTACCACCATAATAACAGTATTGTGAAATGAAAAGAACACTATTGGAATCAGAAGATTTGGGTTAGAGCCTCAGCTACCTGTCAATTGTGTAGTCTTAGGCAAGGCACAGATTCTCTGAGTCTTAGGTTCTTTACCTGTGAAATGGGAATAATGAATTCCCTACCTCCCATGGCTGGTGTGATAGCAAAGGAGATAAAACAGATTTTTACTAACTATAAAGTGCTTACGGCCACGTGAACTATCATCATTATTATTATGGTGGTAAAAAGAGCAGGGACTATATGGATGATTTCAATGATGTAGGACAACTACAAGTAAACAAATTACCTCTGCTTTGCAAATTTTCATCTTAGACTTAGTTATTGAGAGATTTTGACTTGTTTGTTATTTTCTTTTTTTCCTTTCTTGTGTTTTTTCCCTTTTGATCTGATTTGTGTGGGGGGAGGGCAGCATGACAAATATGGAAATATGAAAACAATGCCAGAATGTGGGGGGAGCAGGACTTGAACTCAGGTTTTCTTGATTTTGAGGCCCACTCTTTTACCTCCTTTGTCTAATGCTCATACAATTAGAGAGGGAAAGGAACACCTGAATTTAAAGCCAATGATTAACAAGATAATTGAAAAAATAAAATGAACAAGGAATATATATTAAAAAATACATGCAATATAAAAGTCATATTAAAGATGAAATTTGTCATGGAAAGTTTCATTATACGGAAGAGTACTCCAAAATAAAAAAATGAAGTATATCAGAAAAAGCTGATTTGGGGAGCAGCTAGGTGATGCAATGGACAGAATACCTAGCCTAGAGTTAAGACTCATTTTACTTTTTACAAATCTGGCTTCAGAACTTATTAGCTGTGAGACCCTGGGCAAATCACTTAATTCTGTTTGCCTTATCTGTAAAGTGATTTAAAAAAGGAAAAAATGGCTGTAAAACACTCTAGTATCTTTTCTAGGAAAACATGGGGTCACAAAGAAAAAGACATGACTGAAAGGACTGAATAAGCAACAATTCTTTCTAGTTCTAAAACCTAGGTTATAGAATAGTGTGGGCCAAGCAATACGGGAAACACCCATCACTTTAAGGACCTTAAATCACAATGGATCAAAGCATCAGTAAGTTGCTATTTTAATCAAGTATAAATCTATCTTTTCATTCTATGTATCTCAGGATTTTTGTATTTAATCTGTGCTAATCCAAATACATGGCTTAACATGAAGCTTGTCTTAAGATATGTGTGCTTAATACTATCATACAAATGACTTGCTTATCTGGGATGAAATTGTAATTTCATGACCAGCAGGATGAATTCAGAAAGGTTTGGAAAGACTTACATGAACTGATGCTGAGTGAAATGAACAGAACCAGAAGATCGCTGTACACTTCAATGCTGTATGAAGATGTATTCTGATGGAAGTGGATATCTTCAACATAAAGAAGATCCAACTCACTTCCAGTTGATCAATGATGGACAGAAACAACTACACCCAGAGAAGGAACACTGGGAAGTGAATGTAAATTGTTAGCACTACTGTCTATCTACCCAGGTTACTTATGCCTTCGGAATCTAATACTTAACGTGCAACAAGAAAATTGGATTTACACACATATATTGTATCTAGGTTATACTGTAACACATGTAAAATGTATGGGATTGCCTGTCATCTAGGGGAGGGAGTAGAGGGAGGGAGGGAGGGGAAAATTTGGAAAAATGAATACAAGGGATAATGTTATAAAAAAAATTACTCATGCATATATACTGTCAAAAATTTTTATAATTATAAAATTAAAAAAAAAAGAAACTGTAATTTCAAGGAAATGATGACATAATACTTTATGCTCACAATATAATTTAAAACAAATCTATAAGCATGATCACAAAGTCCTATTTAGTACAAAATGAATTAATCTTTGATGGAGTTCCTGCTTAAATAATGATCAATGTACTATTTAATGGGTTTACTTGCAATAGAGCAGGAGCAAAGAATATGGAGAAAAGAGTAATTGTTATGTCCCTATCATGGTCTATCAAGAGAATGCTTTGGTTTTTGTAAATTCATCAAGGATTCAGAAAATAAAATTGTCTGAAATTTATGTTAAAGCATTCTCTCCACCAAGGCTTTGCATGCCAAACTCAGGGCTTCTTATAGTGTATAGTGTATAGCTTATAGTGTATGCCCCCAACCCAGTCTTTCTACAGCAACTTCAGAATATTTAGCTTATGCTTTAGTTTCTATAGATTGAGACATAAAGTGATTATCCAATGTATGGGGAACCTTTCTCTACAGTTTAATGATATCTGCAAGCATATCTGATACGCCTTTCCTTTTGTTACCCGAGCAATTAACATATTTCTGAGTTATTCATTTCTCTGATTACTTTCTATAATCTATAATCTACAATCTGTTTCTCTGAATAACTCATCTTCCCTACATATTGCCACCATGTTTGCTAGCCACTTTGTGACTTGATGTTCCCCTCTGGGTGATTCTTAGCTTCAAGTCTTCCTTCTAACAATAATCCTTGGCTCAAAGTCATACATTGTCACTAGAACCATGCTTTGTTAAAATAAGAGAGACCTCCATTTCCAGAAAAAGCACAGGGTCCTTAAAAGAACTGCAATTTCCTAAAAGCATTTCCCATGGCTCTTTTCATTTCCTATTTAATTTTGGGCAATATCTATCCAAGCAATAGTACTTATAAACAAGATTTATAAGTTTTCCATTCATATGCATAACAATCTAGACAATAGCATTTTCCCTAAAATTTTTTTATTTATTCTAAATATATTAATTTTACAATTGAGAATTCTACATTCTGTCCTTTCTTCCCATCCTTCCCCCACCCACTGAGAAGGCAAAATATATAGTATTAATTATGCATGTGAAATCATGCAACACATTCTTTATATTAGCCATATTGCAAAAGCAAAAACAACAATAAAAAAAGGAGAAAATTATACAGGTAGTACTGCCCAGTATTGCTCACTTCATTTTGCTTCAGCTCATATAGTTTGTTTTTTTTTGGTCATATTTACTGAAACCACCCCCTCACAATAGTACTCTATCACAATCATATGCTACAACTTGTTTGTCCTCTCCCCAATTGATGAACATTCCCTAAATTTCCAACTCATTTCCAATTCTTTCCCATTACACTAAAAGCTGCTATAAACATTTTTTGTACCTATGGATTTTTTTTCTTTCTCTTTGATATCTTTGAAAGGTACAGACTTGTTGGATCAAAGGGTAAGGTACAACCTTTTGGATACAGTTCCAAATTGTTCTCTACAAGGATTAGAGCAGCTCACATTTCTATCAACAAGTTTATTTGTCCTCATCCTACCCAGCATTTGTCATTTCTGATAGATATGAGGTAGTATCTCAGAGTTTTTTGTTAGAGTATTTTATCATAAGTTGATCAAAGTATGAAGACTGAGTTAGCACCCTGGATAACTTAGTATCAGCCAGTCAGGATAAACAAAAGTCCTTGGTCTTTATTCTTAGCTTTTAGGGGTAGAAGTGAAGGGGATGGATGCAGGATTTCCATGACTTTCCTTCCCTTTATCTACCATCAAAAGTGACTCTGGATCATCTTACTCTACCCCCTAGTCTCTCCTACAATTCCTGTTTACACCAAATGATTGAGCCAGCACAGAATAGTGGGAAGGGCCATTTTCTAAGCATAAGCCAATAGAGTATTGTCCAATGGGTAATTAGCCTTAAGTGCTCGGTCATCTGAACCTAGTGCACCTACTCAAAGTTTCAGCCCTTTACATCTCCTGTTTTCTTTTGTTTTAGAACACAGGTGATCACACCATCCCTGACTTCTCAAGGAGGTGAGAACCCCCAAAAGAAGGTGATCACACCCCCCTGACTTCTCAGGGAGATGAAAGCACTAAAAAGGAGGGGATTAGGCCCCCCCCAACTTCTCAGGAAAGGAGGTGAAAACACCAAAAAGGAGGTGATGATGCCCTCCCTGACTTCTCAGGAAGAGAGAGATGAAGAACACCAAAAGGAAGTGGGGAGTCAAGCCAGATATTGTTAGCGGGTTTCTGGGCTGAAGGGTATTAGAAACAGGTATGCACAAACCCATCAGCATGGGAGGTATTAAGCCAATAGAGTATTGTCCAATGCGTAATTAGCCTTAAGTGCTTGGCCATCTGAACCCAGTGCACATACTCAAAGTTTCAGCTCTTTACACAAAAGCTTTAATTTCTTCTTCTGAAAAATGTCTAAATCCTTTGATCATTTATCAATTGAAGAATGGCTCTTTTTTTTTTAATTAATGTCACTCAATTGCCTGTATATTTAAGAAATGAGGACTTTATCAGAGAAACTTGCTATAAAGTTTTTTGATGTTACTTCATTGTCTGTGACCCAGCTTCTTAAATTGTGGTTTTTGACTTATGTGAGGTCTCATAACTGAATGTCTGTGGGGGTCATGATTATGATTTATTATCAGTAAATGTTTGCTTTATATACCTATTTTATGTACCTATATTTCTGGGGTCACATAAAAGTGACAAAAAAGGAGTCACAAGTGAAAAAAGTTTAATAAGCCTTGGTCTACAGTATCTTTTAGAAAAATGTAGTTTCCCTGATTATCTCTTTTAATTATACTAACTTTGCTTTTGCTTTGTCCTCTTTAAATTTCAGCAAGCAAAAGACTGCTTCACTGGTATGCAACATATTGTTAGATTATGTCCCAGTGTTTCCCTGGTATACAATATTGTTGTATTCTGGTTGCTAATTCAGAATTCTGTTTTCCATTTTCATTCTATGGCTTAGTTCAGCCCATTCATATTCATTGTTATGATGACTAACTCTGCATCTTCCTCCATCTAATTTTTTTTTCTGTTTCTCCTTCCTTCTCTATGCTGTCCCTCCTCCAAAGTCTGTTTTTTGTTTCTAACTACTAACTCTTCCCATTCACCCTTTCCTTTATCATTCCCTTCCCATTTCTCCCAATTTTTTCCTATCTTTCTATTGGGTAAAATAGATTTCTATACCCCAATATATATATATATATTCTTCCCTCTTTGAACCAATTCTGATGAGGTACAAGTATTTCTCTCCCCTATTTCCTCCACTATTAAAATCTCTTTCTTGCATACCTCTTTTAGGTAAGAAAAATTTCCCCTTTCTACTTTTCTCTTTCCCTCTTTTCCTAATACATCTCTTTCTTACTCCCTACATTCCTTTTCTGGAGATTATCTGAACATAACTGATTCACATCTGTGTCCTCTGTGTTCTTCTAAATTCCCTAATCATGATAAAGTTCTTAGAAGTTATATGTATCCTATTTCCATACAGGGATGTGTATAAAGAGTTTAACACCATTCCTCTTTCATGTTGACTTTTTTTTTATGCTTCTCTTTAGTCTTCTATTTGAATGTCAAATTTTCTATTATTTTGATCCTTTTTTTCCCCATTAGAAATGACTGGAAATCCTCTACTTCATTAACTATCCAATTTCTCCCCTGAAAAATTATATAGTTTTGCTGGGTAGGTTATTTTTGGTTGTAATCTTTCAGAATACCATATATATTCCAAGCCATCTACTCTTTCAATGTGGGAGGATCCTAAATCTCATGTGATGCTGACTACAGCTCCATGATGTTTGAATTGTTTCTTTTTGGTTCCTTGCAATATTTTCTTCCTGACTTGGGACCTCTCGAATTTGACTACAATATTTCTGAGAGTTCTTATTTTGGGATCATTTATAGGAGACAGCAAGCAGATTCTTTCAACTTTTTTTTGATAACTGTCCTCAATAATTCCTTGAAAGTGATGTTTTTCTTTTTGAATCATGGCTTTCAGGTAGTGCAATAATTCTTGAATAATCTATTTTTTTTCCATTCTTTTGCCTTTGTTTTATTGTTTCCTTCTTGAAGTCTCATGGAATCATTAGATTCTATTGTGTAAGGGGCTATTTTCTTTGGTGAGCTCTTGTATTTCTTTTTTCTATTTAGCCAATTTTACTTTTTCAGGAATCCTTTTCTTTAGTGAATTTTTGTGCCTTTTTTTTTCTTTTCTTTTCTTTTTTTTTTTTTTTTTTTTTACCATTGGTCAATTCTTGTGTGTGTGTGTGTGTGTGTTATTCTCTTTCATAATTTTCTTGCATCACTCTCAACTCTTTTTCCAACTTTCCTTCACTATTCTTATCTCTTTTTTTTAGTTCTTCTAGGATTTTTGCTGGCCTTAGATCCAATCAGTATTTTTCTTTGAGATTTTAACTTGTGGATGTTTATACTTGCTGTTTTTTTTTTCTAAATTTATGTCTTTGTCTTCTGTGTAACCATATCTTCTCGGAGTCAAGTTCTTTTCTCCTTTTTTGGCTCATTTTCCCAGGCTATTTCTTCACTTTGAATTTTATGTAAAAATTAGTTTTTGCTTACCCTGGGAGCGGGGAGGCACTGTGCCAGGTATAAGGCTTTTTTGTTTTCTTGTTTTCAAAGCTAGTTCTGGGGATCTGCAAGTTTTTAGTACTTCCAAAGGTGATGTTCTGGGAGAGGGGTGGTCATTGGTCTCCAGGTCTGTGCACAGGAAGGGCTCCTGTTCCCCTGTAGTTATAAGTATTAATGTTTCTCTTGGCCCTGGAATTGTGACTAGTGATCACAAGTATTCCCCTCTCCATTCTGAAACTATGATCCAGAAACTGTTTGGGGGCAACAGAATTGCCACTCAGTGCCAGCTGCACTCAGTGCCAGCAACAGGTTCCCCTATAATATCTTTCTGACTAGGTTCATTGCTAGTTCTCCTGTCCCTTACTGGGACTGTACTCACTCTGGCATTACAGACTTTTCCTTTGGACCTTCTAAATTGTCATAGGTTGAAAAAAATGTATCCTTCTTACATTTTGTCGGCTCTTTTACTCCAAACATTTTATTTCAGATGCCATGTTAAAATTGTTTGGTACTATTTTTCTACTATATCTCACTATTTTATTAGGTGATATATCTAATACTCTCCTAAAGTTCTTTTCTTAAAGATTTTATTTTATAAAGTAGTATTTTGTCCTAGTCTGCTCCATCATTCTATTTGTCAAGGCCAAATGATTGTAGGCTCTTTTCTCCCCTTTCCCCCCATTATGGTAAATGATTTACACTTAATTAAGAAACACATACTCAGTGTCAATGTATGTTCTTCCATGTATTTTTAGGCATCAAAAGCTTGTTTAAGTAGATTAGACTGAATTGTCAGCATTTGAATAGGTCAGCCAGCATTGGATTCAGCAAAATAAAATGTTATCTTTAAACCTTCTTCTAAATAAATGTATGTCATGCACATATCAAAATCTTACAAGAATCAAATAATTTCATTTGAAAATTTTTTGTATCTTTTTCTCATTTTTATTCCTTTCTCTAGTGTTCCAACTACAATCAATGATGAGTTGTTTTCTGTCTTTAAAAATATAATCAATTTTAATTTTTTTCACATTTGGTAAATGTTCAGGCTCAATTCTTCCTAATTTTTTTTAACTGAAGCTCAGTATTTATTGCTTTTCAGTACCCTAAAAACCTTGATTCCTTTTGTTTCTTATTCTTGAACCTATTTCCCCAATATAGCAACATATTTTTCCGCTAAAATACTCATGAGTATCTTTGCATTAATACTTTGCATGAAAGCATATGATGATTTAATTTGGAGGATTTTATTTAGTTCTCTATAGAATTTATCTGCTTTCTCTTCTTTTAAATATTGGCACGTAAGATATAATAATTTTCAAGGTGGTGTTTTTCACAAGTGTTTATCATAGACATCACAATAAACAATGACCAAATAATTCCATGAAATGATTGCTTTTGGATGCACCATAAAACTAAGACAACCAATTCCTTCAACTCCTTCTGTGAGGAGACCTTAAAAACTACATCCTTCCACTTAGCTTCAAATTCCTTCTGTCTTCTGGTTTCAGTTATAGTTATAATGCCAAAGCTGATATGATTCAGTTCTTCCAGATATATGCCCACTCATTGGTCATCAAACAAAAATCTTACATTTATTTGGTGGAAACACTCAAGGGAAACACACACACACACACACACACACACACACTCTCTCTCTCTCTCTCTCTCTCTCTCTCTCTCTCTCTCTCTCTCTCTCTCTCTCTCTCTCTCTCTCTCTCTCATAGATATGGAGCAGTTTTTATTTCATCCCAGAGACAATATAAAACACAAAGGATTAGGGGCAGAGCCAGTGTGCAGTGGATAGAGCACCTGACCTAAAGTCAAGAGGACCTGATTTCAAATGTGATCTCTTAATATTTCCTAGCTGTGTGACCCTGGGCAAGTCACTTAATCCCAATTGCCTCAGCAACAAACAAACAAACAAACAAACAAAATAAACACAAAGGATTTTGTGCCAGAACTCTTATACTTGAAATAAGGATTCTTACAAGGTGCTAACTCAGTGGAATTGATAAGACTATGCTTATCTAGTTTAGCATGATGATTAATAGTTCTTTAGTTCAGTATGATTGATTTAATCTTACAACAAATAATGGTTCCCTAGTGATATAATGATTGGTTTATATTCAGTATACTGTAAATGATCTAATTATAATAGAGCATATAAACTGGTGACAAACTCAGCCAGGGTGGGATTCAGAGTATTCACTTCACATTCACGACATTCACTTCATCTCACACCACCGAGGTGTCAGGGCCTCCTGTACTTCCCCCCACTGAGCCCAAGGCCAGTGTGAAAGACTCTCCAAAAAACTGGCCCAGGCCCCAGGCAAGGAAACTAGACTGTGAAGGAAATAATAAAGGATTTGGACTTTAACACCTGGCTATTTTTGTGGTGATTACTCGCGTTGAAAAGAAGGCGGCTCCAGAGATCTCCAGAAAACCAACTGAGAACACTACAATGAACCTCTTTGGAAGTCTGGTTGTGTCTATGGACTCCCTTCTCAGAATATTTTAAAATACATAATCTAAACTATTATGAAGAAAAATAATTACATTGAAAAATAGTTATCAAAATATTTTTAAAAGTTCACAAACCCTAAGTTAATAATCGGTGCTCATAATGAACCTTGTTTTTGAAACACTTCCATCAGAGACCGCCACTTATGCTTCCCAGAGAGTCTTATCTTCCAATGAACCCACTACCCTGGTGACCTAGAGAATCCTCTTGCCTAGAGAGATCAGGAAAAAATTGAGGAGGAAATGCATTTCAGGAATAGGTGACAGACTGTATAAAAACATTAAAGTGGGAGATACATTGCTAATTTAAAGAAGAGCATATAGATCATTTTAGGCTGGAACTTCAGTATGTAAAGAGATCAATATAACAAGAATCTGGGTAGGATGGAGGCAGAAAATAAAGTACTTGAAATGCTTACCTGAGGAGTTTGTATTTTATCCTACAATCAAGAGAGAACCAATAAAGCAAGGAGATAGTATAGCTGATCTTAGGTTTAGGAAAATTATCTGGCAGTTATTTAGAAGATAGCCTAGAGAAAGAAGAGACTGAAAGTAGAGATACAAATTAGAAGGCTATTTTAATAATTAAAGCAAAACGAAATAAGAGCTTCTATACTATAGGGGCAACTGTGTGAAGGCACAGAGGGTGTGATGCAAGAGATGATGTGGAAATACAGTGACAAGCCTTGGCCAGTGCTTTGATAGATGAGAGGAGTGAAGGGGAGTGATGAGCAGAAGGTAACTCTAAGAATCCTTAATAGAAATAAGGAAATCTGGAGAAAAGTTAAGTTTAGAGGGGAGAAAGAATGAGATATGAGATACATAAGTGATAATTACTTGACTATGGCTGAAAACACAAAATATGCATTTGTAAAATTCTCTCTATTCTCCCTACTTTCTAGAACTAAGATCTTTAGTCCTTTTCATAATAGATTAACTTGTACTCAAAAGATTGTGTTAACACTCTGCTCATATGAAAAAACAGCAATCAATTCAAGGATAAAAAGAGGGTCCAAGAGATTCTAGGATAGTAGAAAGAATGATCTGGATGAGGATCTAACAAAGGAGACTGAGAAAGAGTGGTCGATAGGTAAGAAGAAATCAGGAGACAATGTTATCCTGAAAATTTAGAGAAAAGAGTATCAAAGAGAAGAGAGTGATTAACAATGTCAAAGGCTGCCTAAAAGTCAAGATGATTAAGGATTGAGAAAAGGTCACTGGATCTTACAATTAAGAGATAACTGGCAAGTTTGGTGAAGGCAACTTCAGTAGTATGATGAGGTTAGAAGCTGGACTGTGAGGGGTTACACAGTGAATGCAAGAAAAGGAAGTGGAGGTACTGATAGTAATTTTTTTTCCCCCAAGGAATCTGGTCACAAAGGGCAGAAGAGAGAGTATAATCAGTGGAAATGGAAGGATTAAGTGAGAGGTTTTTGAGGATGAAAAAGACATTGGCATATTTGCAGACCGTAGAAAAGGAATTAGTAGACAGAGGAAGTTTCAAGATAATGAAGAGAGCAGGCAAGGCAGAATGGGCAAATCAACGAATTGAAAGCCAACCCCACCTTAAAACACCCTCAGCCCCTCCTGCTGAATAAATAAACCCAATAAATTCAATATGCTACTAACTAAACGTGATAAAAAAAAAAAAAGAACAAATTAGAGGTATAAAAATGGGGGAGGCAGAATGGTGAATTCATGAGCATCAAGAAGAAATCAAATTTTAGACTATTTTAAACAAAATAAATAGCAAGGAGACTACAGCAACATATCACAAATATTATATATTGTAACCAGGATAGCTTTATACCAATAATGTAGGACTGGTTAAATAGTAGGAAAAATTTAAAATAACTGATCATATATACTGATCAAAAACAACAAAATTCTTATAATTATATCAGTAGAGGCAGAAAAAGCTTCTGACAAAATACAAAATTCATCACATGAAGTGAGAGAGCCAGAATGGAAAAGCAGGGCATGACAGCACTTCATAGTCCTGATGCCCAGAGAACTCTAATGAGTGAATAGTTCTTGAGCTATACTCCACACCAAATAGGTTCTTCAGTGCTCTGATATTTTCTATGGTGCACCTGGAGAGATGTTGCAAGGAAAAGGAGGGAGCTAACAGAAGAAAGAAGCACAGGAAAGTAAAATTTCCATAGTTTTTATAACAGTTCCTTAGAAATTTGACTGTTGAAAATCTGATATAACAGATTTTAGTGTTGATTCTGAAATGAAGAGATAAAAGATGCTTAACTGAGGTACCAATCTAGAGTTCTGCCTCAAAGATACTTCAGATTCATGACTGTTTCTGAGCTTTTGAGTTGCACTGAATTAAATGAAGCTTTTAAAAATAATCTTCCCTGAATCAAAAATTAATGCTCCATGCAGTAACTTGGACACATCACTATCTGCTTTAGCTAGCCCAAGCACTCTCCAGCTGGCCTCTTATTTGCCCTGAATAACAGTGTTTGTCATGTTTCCACAAAGTGGGTACTCTTAGTTTGGGGACAAATTAGTTATATTTCCTTTGGGAGAAAACCTAACCCTCTCCCAAGGTGTGAATGTTCAAATTAAGTGATTTTAGGGTTCACTTCTGACTTAGAATTTGTTTTGAATTAATTCAAAATTTATTTGGCTGTACAGTTTTACTCCACTAATTTCACTATGCAAAAAAACAACTGTACTTTAATCCTATGTGAGAATCCAGAGCTTGCATATTGTTTTTCACCTGAGGATTCCTGCAGTGAATATTCAGAAAATGGCACCACTTAGAAAATGGTACCACTCTGGTGCTGTACATCCTTGCTGCAGAGAAGTTGGGAAAGAAAGAACTTCCAGCCAATTCTATGGTCATGGCCAAGTCTCTCAGCCTGTTTCAGTTCTATGAAATGAGTGGATTGGATCTCTAAAATAACTTCTAGCACAAAACTTCTATGACCCTTAAGAAAACCTTCCCTAAATTAGTATGAGCTCAGGTATACAAAGTAATTTTTAACAATAGCTGTAGTTAAACATGATTAAGAAAAGAGATCTGCTACTGGGGGGAAAGTAATCTATAATGTATTGTAATATAAAAATGATATAGAAAATACTTTTTGGGCTATTATTTTAAATTGTTTGCAATGATATTCCCCTTGGTTAATTTAAACAATCCAGAATTGTTAGCATCAAGTTGCCTATTGGTGGGGAGTATGCTAGTGTTTTATTAAGTATTTACTGATTGATTCTACCTGGTCTACTTCCACAGCAGGTATAACTAGATCAAGTATACTTTTCAAAGAGGCCTCAACTTGCCTAAATGAAATGACAGCACAGGAAGAGCTGGTGATCTTTGCATTCATACAAATGTCTTTGCCTACTCCATCTAGAACAATCCTATACTTTTGAATTGTGCTGCTACGTTTGCATGCATAATGCTTTGAAAAACCCTTTTTGTGATGCTTATTTCTTTTTTTTCTTCTAAATGAAATCACTGAAGGGCAAATTTGATTTTCAAATCAGTTTTTAAAACATCTGTATTCTAAATATATAAGAGTAAAGAGAGAAAGCTTTTTGTGTTACAAGCAAAAGGCTAATTATTTTAACTGATACCACCATATCCACATTAAAAATACAAATGTTAAGACATTTTTAATGCACCAGAGATACCTAATGGATATTAATATTTTATAGGGAAAAGGCATCTAGTCATGAGATGTAAACTATGTGACTACAGAGGAAGATGACTAACCTTTTTATTAAACAAGCTTTTCCAATCTTGTACTTCAAGATCTCCAGCTTTTGCTTTCTTTATCTGATCAAAGATCTTTCAAATTTATAATATGTGTTGCAGCAATCACCTCAAAGAAGTTCAAGATGTTTAATACATTTTAATTTATTGCCATCATGTCCCATGCTAAATTGGTGTTTGCAAATTAAGTTCTTGGTTCTAGGACATTGCATTCAGGAACACGATAGTTTAACAAAAATACGAGGGAAACACTATTATTAGGAGTTATGTTAATAATGATATAGATTATTTGGGACTTGATATTTTGGGTTAAATTTGATAATGATGCCATAGTAGATGTTTAATATAAAATTTTATAGAATAGAAAAATGAAAATGGAAAAATGGAAATAGATAAAGAGAACAATTCTAGTTTGTGTCTATGGCAGTATTGGCATAACATATGTGGGATTCTAAGTCTATGAAATGTTCAGTCTGTGGAATGCCAGTAGGAGACCTGCTGCACTGGCTCTCACAGAGATCATGAAAAGTGAGAGAGAAAGAAAAACAAGACACACCAGTGCTTACAAGTGAAGAATAGTAAAATGAAGGTCTTTATTATTATTAACTCTATCCTTAAGTGCTTTCTAACCACAATGTTGCTAAGAAAACAAAAAGTAGACAAATCAATCAGTATATGAAGGGACTATGTGAATATTGGGTTCAAGATAAGATTTTTGCCTTTTCATATTGATGAGGTTTAGGTTTTGGAGTTCCCTTTGGTTAGGGAACCAAAATATGTTGAAGTTTAGATTTAGGGTTATCAGGGAACCAAATGATAAGATTGGATTCAGGGAACTAAAATGAGATTAGGGTTCCTGGTAGTCAGGGAGTTAAATGATAAGGTCTCAGTGGCAGGTTCGGGGTTCAAGGAACCAGATAGAGAAGTTTGGTTCCCCTGTACCCTCTTGGAATTTGGCGCATGGTAGGGAGTTGTGGAAACCCCCCTCTGGTGGCACAGAGATTCTTCATAAAGGAATTTACGAACCTGAAAAGGCTGGACTGATAAAAAGAGATTTATTATAGGCATTGGGAAGTCAGTCCTTGCTATGCATGAATAGAAAGGCTGAATTCCTTAGTGGCAAAGTCCTGATAGAAAGTAAAGTAGGGGAGGAGCCCTGGCAGAGAAGTAAAGTTTCTAGAAGAGAGATCCTGATAGAAAGGCATAAAGTCTTGTGAAGGAAACAAAGAGAGGGTAGCGCTGGAAGAGAACATTATTCCAGAAGGCAGAGGTTTCCTTGGCATAGGATAGCATAGCATGGCATGGCATGTTAGGACCTCTGCAAAGGAATGAGTTTTTAATTGCCGTTTTTATAAGGAAGTTTTTGGAAACATTCCAAGGCCTGCTCCCCCTCCTGATGAGGCTGGTGGATGGAGTTGGAATTGAACAGAAAATCTTCAATTGGATAGAGCTGGAACAGCCCCACCCAGACAACAGAATGAAGCTGCTTGTCCTTGGGTGGGGTCCCCATAGTGGCAGGATTCAATGAGAATTTGTCCTTCAAGGAGTTTTAGAGTTTCAGGGTCCCTTCAATATCATATTGCTCCTGCAATTCCATTCCCATCCACTTCAAGCATAAGTGTTCCTAAAACATCCTAGCCTCCACTGGCCAATGGGCAATTCTTGTGAGGATATAGTGCCAGGTCAGAATCACATGAATTCCTGCAGCTATGCACAGACTGAGCAAGTGTAAGTGCCTGGAAAGCACAGCTTGGGATCTTGCAAATAAACTTATGTATAGACTTAAGCAGGTATGATTAGCTAGGAGGGCACAACCATAGGCTCACTGAAAGTATCTTAATATGCATCTACTTCTTTTATCAATGAGCAAATTGAGATCATGAAAAGTGAAATGAGATTGGCTAAAGGTCACACTGGCAATAAAGAAGCAGAGATGGGAATCCTGATCACTCCACTCCAAATATAGCTACTGTTACAGTAGATGGAGCTGAGCCCAGAGTCAGGGAATCCTGAGTATGAATCTAGTCTCAGAAACTCGCTTTATCACATAAAGAGGATCTACTGTAAAATTTGAGGTATGGGGAGGGAGTTTAGAGATGGAGAAAACATAATATCAACTGACATTTACAGAGAATAGGAACACCAATTTGCATAGGTAATTTCCTGGAGGAGAAAACTCCTTCTAAGTAGTACATCCTCAACATTTAAATGCTGTCTTCCTATCTCAGTTTCTACAACAAAATTGGGATAATAATAGCAGATATAAGGGTTGTTTATAAAGCCCTTAGGCAAACTGCTTGGAACAAGGCAGATACTAAATAAATGTTGGTTTCTTTCCCATACCATTCCACTCTGTACACCTAAAAATTCAGTACTATATGATAAAAGTTCAGTACTATAGGATAAAAGTGATAGCATATGATTTAAATGGTTGAAATGGTTTTAATGGTTATTCTTGTATCTATTTTTTTTATGTCTATGAGACAATGCATAAAAATCTTTTAACTAGTTGCTTGATTTACTCATGGAAATATTTAATTTGTGTGAAAAGGTGCATGCAAAATTTCTTTTAGGAACTAATTTATGGAATATCTATTATATACTACTATTTAGCTGTCATGCAATAAAATAAAATATTAAAAACATAATCCTCTAAGGCTTCCCCAATTCTACTGCCACAACACTACTAAGCAACTGTAGACCAAGCATTTCTATTAGTAATTACCAACTGGGAAGGATTCCAGAATGCAACCAACCATATTTTAGTTCTGACAGGTGACCACAGGGAATATTTTCCAGAAAAAGTGGGTCTCAGCTGAAAAAGTAATGCTGCAATTCAGAGTGGAAGAAAAAAAATTCATTACTCTGTGTCTTGGCCATAAGCTTTCTAGAAACAAATGCATTAATTAAATTAATAATTCAATCAAAAGTAAAGATAGGTAATGATCTTAATTAGGTTAAGGTAGTACCAATCTAAGTCTGGTTGCCACCCTAATTCAATTTTTAGAAGCTTAATGTTTCTTCTTAGATTTTAATTTACTT
This sequence comes from Sminthopsis crassicaudata, assembly GCF_048593235.1. Classification (NCBI taxonomy): domain Eukaryota; kingdom Metazoa; phylum Chordata; class Mammalia; order Dasyuromorphia; family Dasyuridae; genus Sminthopsis; species Sminthopsis crassicaudata. The sequence goes on along the minus strand of NC_133620.1, from coordinate 283,556,854 downwards.
TCTTCTCAGAATTCTACTTTGGAAAGAGTAATAGAAAAATTTCAGTGCAGGATACCATTTGGTTACCGATCATTAAAGAAAGACTCATGAGGATTTCTTACTTAGACTGGACCAAGGATTTTAGATTATAATACTATCCTAATATTATTCTGTAATATGTAGTCTAAAGACTCATGGGAGTTGGTGGTATATTTCCACAGCAGAAAACATAATTCCTGAATTCAACACAATACCAAATGCATAATCCAAACTTCCCCCCCCCCCCAACCATGGAGGGGTTAACATGGGTGTAGAGGATAGAATGAAGACAGAGGAAGACCTTAGCATTTATTCTATTTACTAACTTGGTGTCCATCATAAATCCCTTAACCTCTCTGTGTCCCATTTTCTTCATTTGTAAATTAGGGTTAGTACCATTTATAGTTCCTATTTCACAATATTTTTGTGAGTTTAAAAGATAGAATATATGTAAATCATTTGCCAATTTTAAAGCACTATATGTCATTGACCTTGGAAGGTGCTGGACAAATCTCTAAAACTTAATTGTTGAGAACATACTGACATACATAGAGACACAGAGTTAGCTCATTCAGGAAGTTGCCTATGTAAATGAAATCACAGATGTCCAATCCCTAGATTCCACAGATGTTAGTTGTTATCATCGTGCCTTTTTTTCCCTCCAAGGCTCAAAATTTACAGTACATCCTTCTCTTTATATGATAAAGTTCAAATTTTTATCTTTAAATCTGATCCTAACTTGTTTTCTTATCTCTCTTCTACTTGAAGTCTTCAATTGAATCAAACATGATCTACCTTTTCTCCCACAAAGACCTTACACACACATTTCTGGGCAAGTATGTCTGCTTGTGTTATTTCTTTTTATATAATCTTTAAGCTAATATAAAATCTTCTTATGTTCAAAGCCTTTTTAAATGTGTTCCTCCTTCCCTTTCTCTCCAGTTTTCTTACACTTCTTCTGCTTCCCACAAATAGCCTTCCCTGTCCCTTTTATGCTCCCAAATCCTATGCTCCTTTATCAAGATACTACATCTTCCAACTCTGGGCATTTTCACAGGCCTATGTCCTAGAATGTTCTCCTTCTCCTCAACTCTGCTTCTTGGCTTCTGTAGCTTTCTTCAAGTTCCAGATAAAATCCCAATTTCTACAGGAAACATTTCTAATCTCTTTAACTTCTAGTTTAACTTCCCTCTGCCTATACATTTTCTTTATTCCATATGTAACTGATTTGTATATAGTTGTTTGCATATTGCTTCCCTCATTACACTATGAAATCCTTCAAAGACGAGGCTTTTATCTTTCTTTGTATCTCAGCACTTTGCACAGTGTCTTGCACTTAGTAAACATCCAATAAATGTTTATTGATTGAAATGCTGTGTCTGTACTTTATAAAGCTTACTATGTCTGTAAGCTTGCAGTTTGAGACTTATATATAATACTTTAACCTGCAAGTACAGTTAAAAATGGGGAAATAATACAGAAATATGACCCTGGTGATGTGACTTTAAACAGCTCACATAACCACATGAACTTCATTTTGGCCCTCACTGCAGCACCTATAGAATATCAACCACATTTAGCAGTGTCATTGACAAATGTCAAAAGCAAAAATGAAATTTCTGAAGACACAGCTAGATAGGTCAGGTGCCTTCTTGGACGTATATGGTCGCAAATCTGTAGCAAGTTACTAGATGGACACAGAGATGTCTAGAAAACTGGTATACCTCTTTCTTCCCACTGTGTTTCAGAGAGAAGTCAGGGAAAAGAAGAGTAACAACAATAATAATATAAAATGTTAACAAGAGTGAGTACTTTCTAGAGAAAACTGCAATTAAATGGCACTATTAGTTGGCATCATACATATTCCCTTTGATAAGAGAATTTGCCCAGGAAATGGAGAAAATTTGTAGGATTCACTGGTGGCTGAAACTCTCAAATTCATATACCATCCTAATGAAGACCTACAGATTTCTTCTTAAACTACCTCCTACCCTCAAATACTCAACCAGTGATTTTAACTTTACCCAAAAAGCATGACCATTACCCATTTCAGGATAGGATAAAATCCTCCTCCTAAATTCAGATTTGATAAGAGCTGTATTTCAGGTATCCACATTCAGAATGTAGTCCTCAGTAACTCCAAAATTAACCCAGATTACTTTTAGTTTAATGTTGGGGGGGGGGGGTTGGGGGAAGGGGAATCACTTTTAATTTTACCTAGGAAAAAAAAAACCAAAATAATTTGACAAGAGTATTTTTCTTTTAAGAAAGACTTGTAACTTTGTAATTTCTAACAACTTATGACTCTTTAACCCCAAATGATCAAGAAGTTATCCAAAAGAGACTGTAAAGTGCTTACTTTATGTAAGGCACCATGCCAAATGCTGGGGAAACAAACAAAAGACAGCCCCTAACCTCAAAAAGCTTACAATCTAACAGGAAAAATAACATGCAAACAAATACATACATAGCCAACTGTAATCAAAACATACAGGAAGTAATTAACAGAGAGAAGGCACTAGTAGAAAAAGGGGTTGAGGAAGGTTTCCTGTAGAAGGTGGGATTTGAAGGAAACCAAGGAGGCCAGTAGTTGGAGCAGAGAAAGGAGAACATTCCAGGCAGAGGGGACAACCAAAGAAGATGCCCAGAGCTATAGTTTGTGTCATTTATGGAATAGAAACAAGGCCAGTGTCCCTAGATCAAAAAGTATATGTTGAAGAAATAAGGTATGAGAATTTTGGAAAGTAGAAAGGGGCTAAGTTATGAAGGAATTTGAATGTCAAACAGAAATCTGTATTTGATCCTGGAGATATTAGGCAGTCACTGGAGTTTACTGATTTTGGGTGGGGAGGAGAGGTATGAGATGACAAGATCTGTGCTTTAAGAAAAATCACTTTGTGGCTGAATGAAGGACAGGCTGGAAGGGGAAGACTTGAGACGGAAGACCCACCAGCAGACTATTGCAATGGTCCAGGTGTGAGGTGAGATGGTCTTGCACTAGAGTAGTGGCAATGCCAGAGAAGAAAAGAAGTATTGAGGGAGAGTGTGAACATGGTTGTGAGCCTGAGTAAATGGGAAAGATTGGGCTCCCTGAAAGAAATAAGAGAGTCTGGGAGACGGGGAGAGTTGTTAGGAAAAGGAGAATGAATTCAGTTTTGGATATGTTGAATTTAAGATGTTCCATTCAAGATGTTTAAGAAGAAACTGGAGATTTCACTGGAGGTGATAACAGAATTATCTGAATAGAGATGATAACTGAAACCACAAAAAAGATGAGATCACCAAGTGAAGTAGTACAGAAGGAAAAGAGGGTTCAGGATAGAACCTTGGACATTCCTGGGAGGGATCTGGATGAAGATCTCAAGACAAGTCATGGAAAAAAAACAGAGAAAAGAATATAGGAAAGAAAGAGACTAAATATGTCATATTCCTATTACTTTGCATAATCATATCCTGGCTTTCACTTCACTCTGCATCAGTTCATATAGGTCTTGCCATTTCCTTCCTCTCCCATACCCCCCCCCCAAAAAAAAGAAAACACCACTAAGTATAGTTTCAGATTCTTCTGAATGGTTGGCTCAATCCATTGCTCTAACAACAGTTCATTATTCTATCTATTTTCCCTAATCCCTTCTGGCATTCATCATTTCGATAAGTAAAAGATGGTATCTTAGAATTGTTGTAACATGCCTTTCTCTATGATTGAAGCCAGTTTCAATGATTTCATGATGAAGAGAGCAATTTACATTCTGAGAGAAGACTGTGGGAACTGAGTGTGGATCATAACAACATTTTTCGTTTGCATTTTGTTTTCTTATTCATTTTCTTTTCTTTTTGATCTGATCTTTCTTGTGCAACAAGATAATTGTACAAATATGTTTACATATATTAGATCTAACATATATTTAACATGTATAACATATATTGGTGGCCTTTTAGGAAAAATGTTTCCCTAATTATCTCTCTTAATTAGTTTTTGTTTGAGATCATGATTACTATCCCCACCTTTTTTTTACTTCAATTAAAGCTTAATATATTCTGCTCCAATACTTTAATTCTGTATGATGATCTTTCTGTTTTAAGATGTATCTTTTTGTATCCAACAACTGCTGAATTTTGGTTTCTAATCTATTCTGTTGTCTGCCTCCTTTTTATGGGTTAGCTCATCCCATTCCCATTCCCAATTATTATTATATAATTACTTTTATCCTATTTTCTTCTTTTTGTCCCTCTCTCTCTTTTTATCCTGTCCCTTCTCAAAAATCCATTTTGCTTCTGACCAATGCCTCTCTTTTAGCACCCCTCCTTACATATTTCCCTATCAAATAAAATAAATATTTTATGCCCAACTGAGCATATGTGTGCATGTATATGCACAAGTATATATTTATGTATGCATATAATAGATATGTGTGTACATGTGTGTGTATATATACACATGTGCACTTTTTTTTTTTCTTTTCTCCCTTGAATCAACTGCAATGAGAGTGAAGGTCAAGCACTGCCTGCCAATTACTCCTTTTAACCCTCCACTATAAAAGCTCTTCCTTGCATGCCTCTTATATAATAATTTTTTTCTCATTCTAGCTTTCTTTTCTCCCTATGCATCAATCTTTCTTACCTCTTATCCCAAGCTCTCTGTAGATTTCTTCTAACTGATATGACAATGAAAAAGCTCATACGAGTTACATGTATCCTTTTCCCAAATAGGAATGTAACAGTTTATCACATTGAAAGTCTATGGATTGTTCTTCCATGTTAACTTTTTAATGCGTCTCTAGAGACTTCTGTTGGAAAGTCAAATTTTCTATTCAGCTTTGGTCTTTTCATCTACAAGTGCTTGAAAGTATTCTACTTCATGAAGTACACATTTTCTCCTCTGAAAGAGCATGTTCACTTTTGCTGGTTAGGTTATTTCTGATTGTAATCCTGGCTCCTTTGTCCTCTAGAATATCATATTCCAAATCCTCTGCTCCTTTAACACAGAAGCTACTAAATCCTGTGTGATAATGACTTTAGCAACATGATATTTGAATTGTTTCTTTCTGGCTATTTGCAATATTTTCTCTTTGACATATGGCCTCTCAAATTTGGCTATCCTGGGAGTCAGTTAAGATGTCTCATATTTTCTTCTATTTCCTCCCATTCTTTTGACTTTATTTTATTGTTTCCTGAAGTCTCATAGTCTTATTAGCTTCTTCTACTTACCCAATTCTAATTTTTAAGAACTTATTTTCTTCAGTGAATTTTTGGGCCTCTTTTAGAATTAGGTCAATTCTGTTTTTTCAAAGTATTTTCTCCAATTTGGGGGGGGCATTTTTAACCATCTTTTAATTCAATTTTCTTTTCATAATATTCTTGCATCACTCATTTCTTTTCCTAATTTTTCCTCTACCACTCTTACCTCTCTTTAACTCTTGCAGAAATTCTTCCTGATCTTGAGTCTGATTAGCATTTTTCTTTGAAGCTATGCCTATTAGTGTTTTGTCTTCTACATTTATATCTTGGTATTCCCTGCCACTATAGTAGATTTTTATGGTCAAGTTCTTTTGTTTTTTAATTGTTTGCTCAATTTTCTATCCTATTTCTTGACTTTGAATTTTATATTAAAGTTGGAGCCTACTTATCTAGGATTGGAGAGGCAATGTGGCAAGCTTCAAGCTATTTTTATAATATTGTTTTCAGTAGTTCTGAGGGTCTGCAAGTTTTCAGTGCTTCTCAGATGGTGTTATCCTGGGAGAGATGTGATGACAGTTCTCTTGGTCTGAGATCTGATTTTTGTCCAGGAAGAGATCCTATTCCCTTGTAGCCTTGAGTATTAGTTCTCCTCTTGATTTACTGTAGCTGTAAGTGCTAGAGCACTTCTCTTCAACCTGAAACTGTGCCCCAGAGCAAGTTAAAGGAAATGGAATTGTTAATCAGTTTTGACTATACCTAGTGCTAGCAACAAGTGCCCTTTAATCTTTTTCTGAGCAATAGTCCAAGCCCCTTACTGTCACTAGTCTATAAGTTCCTGAAGCTGCCTCCAAGGCCCACTGCTGGTACTCTGAACATACTTTAGCCATATATTCACTCTGGTGTTAGACCTCTCCTGTGGACCTCCAAAGTTATCTTAGGCTGGAAAAATGTCTCTGTTTCACTCTCTCTCGGGAGCTCGGTTACTCCAAAATTTTATTTGAGTAATTACAATAAAGTTGGAGTGGAATATTGAGATAGTTCATTTGTGTCCTGCCCTTTGCTTCACATCATCTTGGCTCTGCCTTATCCTTTACCTCTGACAAAGTCTTAATAGGTATGAAACATATCCTCAAACTATAATGGCAGGAAGGAAGGCCAAGTCTGTGGCAGATAATCAACAGTAATAATGGTAATGAAAGTACATCATGATGATTTACAAGACATCTTCTGGTATCATAAAATCAACACTGTGGGTAGGTAGCTGCTGACCTTGCTCAATGGTTCTGATAGGCATAAATAGGCTACCAGAAGGAATATAGAAATGGATGAATAGATAATTTGGAGCATGCACTGATAAAGAGGGAAGGAAGCTTAACAAGAAACCACCTGGGATTTATTATATAAAATACACTACATTAAAAAAAAAAAAAAGATGGAAGAATATAGGGAAGATGGTCATATAGATAGCTTTTATCCACATTTTAAAATCAACGTTTTAAAAAATCAAAACAATAATCCTTCTTGGCCTTATTCACTTGGGGCAAATGAGAGACTACACCAGTGCAGCAGCATCTTTCTTCCATGCTAGTCTTCCACAGGATGAGTTCATTTTATATTTAAAATAATAATCTCTTATATGAAATTTAAAACAGTAACTTAAAATCTGGTAGCTTTATTATTCAAGCTATTGGCTAAGTTTCAAGATCCTAATCCCTAAAGGAAAAGCACGGCCAGAAGACTGATTTTTAAGGCAATATTAGACATTCAATATTTTGGAATATTGGAAACAACTTAATAATCTGTCTTGCAAAAACCCTAATTCTTTGAAAATACTGACTGAAAAAAACATTTTGTGCTACCATTAAACACCAAGTAAAAAATCTTCTATAATCAAGGATAAGTGGAAAATTACTGTTAGTCATATAGTATTACACAGTTTATAGAAACTTCAAGTGTTCATTACAAACTGAACATCACACTTATCTTATTATCAGAGAGGGCAGCCAGAGTATTGCCACAGGAGTATACCAAAATACAGGGTGTATTGTTCCAAACACAAAAAGGGAAAAAAAAGAACTGGATTTGCTGAATGCTGGCTGAAATACCACTAGGTCCATGAAGCACTCCTAACCTCAAAGGGATACTCAACATCCTTTGGAATATATGGAAGAATGAACAGCATTCAATCATCCATTAACATCAACTCCATTCACATGAAACATCTGGTTTTTAAATGTTTTCATAAATTGTTTTTTCTAACTAATTTACTCAAAGTGGCTCTAGTTCAGATTTGTGTTAAGATACAATTTGTGCTCCATCTAGAAAGAGCCATAGTTAGTGTTAGGAAAGATAAAGCTTTTGGAAAGCACGACTTGCATGTGTGGACAGATATGTTTTAGTAAGCTTATAAACTACCTGGGGAAGATCAGAGTTATAACCGGACATCCTTTCTGCTGTAAGAGATAGATATACCTATCATCTTCATAAGAACAATGAAATGACAGAGAAGGATATTGCTAAGGGAGGAGAGGTATACAGGAATTACTGACAGAAGAACAATTCTGTTTTGAAGTAGGAAAAGTAGTGGAGGAAGAAGGAAAGAACTTTAATGTTGTGAGAGAGTTTTGCTTTAAGGCAAAGAATTAGTCACCAGACTGTAATTTTCTATTAGCTCTTTCTTATTTATACAGGAGAATGGATTATTCAGTTCTGAACTGTCCCCAGTTATGGGGACATGATAAAACAAATTCCTAACACAAACCCCTAATATGTTACTGAATATTAAAGTTGGGAATTTAGGAATGAGAGAAGCTGCATGGCAGATATAGTTATCTTCTAATATCTCCTAATTTGTGGTATTCCTATAAAAACTCGAGCATTTAATTTACTCTACTTCAGCTCCTAGAATCCAGAGTAGGAAGACTGATACAATTTAAAGATATCTTGTTAGTGGACTATTGGGAGAAAAGGTCCCTCCACCATAACAATTTTGGAACCAGTTCAGAGTAATATTTCATAAACCATGCTTTCTGGGAAGAGACATCAACTGTTACATATTATACTCTAACCAAGTGATAATTTTAATAAGGGAAAAAAAAAAAAAAAAGATGAGACAAAGTAAGAAAAGTAAGAATAACAGGTAGTTTTCTACCCATGATCAGAAGGCCTTAGAGCAATCTGTGCATTGCCACCTGTAAAGGTCCTGTCGTCTCTAGTTGTAATCCTTCTCTGGGAGGAGGTTTCTTTTCTGTATAATCTTTTCTCTGTGATCAGGTTTCTTGGGAGGCTTCTGGAGCCTCCAGTCAGAGCAAAGGTAGAATCTTGAATCCTCTTCTTCCTGAATCCAGGTTCTGAATCTCCTTGAGCTTCCCTGAAGTTCTCCCAGGAAGTCTTGTTCTCAATTCAATGTCCCAGTCTAGACTGACTCCTTGCCCGACTGCCCTCCTCTTTCAGCCTAGCAGAGATTGGGCTTGTGAGAACTCCTACAACCAACGAACTTGCTCCTTTTAAAGGTGTAAACCCCTTTAAATATATAAACTCCTTTTCAGAAGTCTAAAGGTGTAAACTCCTTTTAAAGGTGTGAACTGAGCTAGAGAATTGTTTAGACAACCTGAGTTATCACCTTGTAATCCTAACAGCCACCCTTTATCTTCTAACAAACCCAGAGAGTTAAATAGCATTAACATTAAGAATACCTTAATGCAAATGTGAAAACAAATATGAAAATCTAACAAGAAGTGTAAAAATGAATTAATGTGGTTACATATGCATAGTACATAACATTTCTTCTTAAGAAATTGGTTTACATTCTTTGAGCCCCCATGATTTGTAACCACTTTTGAAAACTATACAAGATATGTCCCCTGCTCTCATGGAGCAATGTATCTATACATATGTGGCTTCTGAGGCCACAAAGGTTAACCTATTAAAAGCACCTTAAACTAGACAGAGGTTATGATATTGCATTTTCACAAGCTTAGAATTCTGCAATGTTGGTTGTGATTTTCTTAAGAAAAAATATATCCAAGATAAAAAGATATTTAAAAGAAAGATACCCTGAGTTTCCTCCTCCTTACTACTGTATTTCAGAGAAAAGAATATGTATCTTTTAACAATTCATCACTCAGTGATACAATTCTCTGGAGGATTCTAATATATACAAGTAATGCCCATTTTAGAATAACTAGCAATCTAGGAATGTTAAAAGAAGAAATAATTTTAGAGACCAAATAATATACCTCTCTATTTTTTTCTTCATGTGGAAAGTTGAGGCCCAAATTTCCTTTACTAGAGAAAAAGATCATCATCCTCTGGGTTGGTCTGAAGTTGTGAGAATGAAAAAACCCATCTAAATTATATAACTTATATAGTTATTATATATAACTTATACAAAGGATTCCAAACCTCTGTAAAAAAAAAAACCCCAGTGTTTTCTAATTCTTACAGTTTAACAGAGATCTTTGTAAGACTACTATTTTATGAATCTAGGTAAAGAAGTGAAAGGTATGTTAGTTGGAAATGTCCAACTACTTTCTCAAAAGCATTGGTAAACATATGCAATTCCAGACGATCACCACTTTGAACCTATACTATAAAACCTAGTTTATTACTGATTTTCAGTGCATAATTTATAATACTAAAGTAAAATTTGCTTATACTTTGTTTAAAACAAATAAGAAAAAGATAATGTAAATTTTGGGGAAAATATGCTTTTAAAAATCTTTTCTTGGAACTCAGAAAAAATATATTACTTATATAACTCCATAATACTCATGCTGACAGGTGCCAGAAAGATTATAAAAATTTTAAATCCACAGATAATTCAAATTCTGAAAAATCATTTCAGCTTCCCAACAAACTCCTTTGTTTTTACTAGAATTGTTGGCAAGGGAAAAACTGAAGATCTGAATTTTACTTCCTTCCCTTTTGGGCAGGAAAATGACCTGATGAATATGGTGGTATTTTTTTTTTAAATGGCAAGCATAAAGAAGGAAGAGGGAAGAAAGAGGTTTAGAAACTCAACAAACTAGATAATAGGACTGGATAATGTAAAGTCAACCATTTATTAACATTATTAAGGTCATTTTTTTTGGACAATGAATAGGGTACAGCTAATAGGCTAGATACAATGTAACATCCTGTAGATATTGCAGATGCTGTAATGGTAATCTATGACAGTATTTGAGGTGATTCATAGGCAAGGACACAGAATAAATAGGTCAACTGTCATTGCTCATTATACTTTGCCCCTCCATTATAGTACTATACTCTTTCTGATAATTGTCTTATATATGACCTTTTATTATTTTTTTAATTAAAATTTTTTATTTTCAATTCCAAATTCTCTCTTTCTCTTTTTTGCTGAGGCAATTGGGGTTAGGTAAATTGTCCAAGGTCACACAGCTAGGAAGTGTTAAGTGTCTGAGGCTAGATTTGAACTCAGATCCTCCTGATTTCAGGGCTGGGTGTTCTATCTACTGTACCACCTAGCTGACCCTCCCCCTCTCTCTTTACCCACTCATTGAGAAAGCAAAAAATATAGTATTCATTATACATCTGGAGAAACAAGAAACATAATTTGAAACCATCATGCTACATTAAAAAAAAAAAAAAGCAAGAAAAATAAAGAGGAAGAAAACGTGCTTCAATAAGAACTGAGAGTCCATTAGTATTCTATCTGACTAAAAGTCTATTTGATTTTTTTATCTCAAGTTTGATAGCAACTTTTGTGAAGAAAACCTAGATCCTCTGCTTCCAAAACTTTCTGTCAACTTGTTGGGCTAAAAACTCATTCTCAGAAGCCTGCGCAGTTTAGTCATACTTCATATTCTTTTTTAATTACAATGATTTATACAAAAATTGATTAATATATTGAAAAAATCTGACAATCTTTAAGCACAAAAAAGAAAAATCTATTCTGAACATTCAGATGCGACTAGAGAAGAGAGGAGCTTTAGGAAGGCCATATTTTAAATAAACTACATATCTAGTGCCTTCAAACCTAGTCAAGTTAACAATGGCCAAGTGGTATAATGTAATAAAAAACAAGAAAATGACTACAAATAGGGCTCAGGAATAAATTTGGCTTTTAGAAGGCAGACTCAGTAGTTTTGATGGAGCATTATTTTATTATTAACTTGGAAACCTGACTATTACCAGACCAATGCTTTATATTTTTCTTCTGAATTTCTGGATTTGTTGTCAGCATATTTTTCTAACAAGTACATGGTTCTTTATTCTTCAAGTCCTAAAACTCTGGCAAACATCACAAATGTTTGCCCATTTCTCCCCTTTTAATAAAAGAAAAGAACATGACTAGTTTTTTCATTACTGTCATATCGTGTAGAGAAAAACGGAATTAAATCTGAAGAGAAAAACAGAACCTCCATCCAGCATTTTAAAAGTGACAATTACACAACCGGAGTATATTAATTGGCTCCCATTTCCAGATAACAGTGAGAAAGCAGTCTCTTCAAATTTCATAAATAACTACCCCTCATGCGCTACACCTCCCAATTCTTCTTCTTGCATGCAGTTAGTAAGAGGGAGAGCTTGGCTTTTACTGCAGGTTCTGAAAAGAAAATGATTCTTCAGTATACTATTTGGCAATATAAAACTATAATCTTACTCTAAAAATTAAAATATCATTGAAAAGGAATTCTGGGTATCTAGGTAAAGTGTTATCAATGTTAAAGAGGCCCTTGTTCCATTAAAATATCTCTTTAAATATCATCAGGTAAAATGAGTGACCATTTCACTTTCCAGCCCCATGAACACATTCTCAGCAATGACCTCATATTACAAACTTAAGACCTTAGTTATTCTAAGCATCAGTCTAAGAAATGGAGTTGGAAAGAGGCTTTCTTAACTTTATAGCTGAGAATGGCAAAGAAAGATGATGTAAAAAACTGTAGGCAAAGTAAATTGTTTGGGTTTAAATGTTTCCTTTTCCAATATTGCTGCACTTTGAAGAAATTTACTGAGAAATTTACATTTTCAATCTTTAACTTATCCCACTGTCCTCAGCTCCTGCAATGCTTAAAACAAGAAAATTCAATCCTTGTTCTTAAATCCAAAAGAAAGATAGTGCCCAAGTTTCAAAGCCCTAGAGAATGTCTGAACCACCTAAGACAAACTGAATGACATTTTAGAGGAAAGATCTTAGCCATGTGATATAGTTTAAATGCATTCATCATGCTGACGACACTCTATTTGAAGTCTTTTTCCAAATTGTAACATTCTGTTGTCTCTAAATTGCGATTGTTCTCTGGGAGTACGTTTCTTTTTTGTAAATCCTTTTCTCTGGGAGCAGGTTTCTTGGAGAGCTACTGGGGAGGCAGCCTTAGTTTTAGTTTCAGTTCACTAATCCCAAAATGCAGCCAGGAGTTAAAGTCCAAATCCTATATTGTGTCCTTCAAAGTCTTGAATCTTTTCCTGTCAGAATGTCTCCAGCCAGCTTCAGTCTCTAGCTCCCTCTGAATCCAAAGCCTCCAGCCAGCACAAAGGTAGACGTGGGAATGAAATCTTGACTCTGAATCTCCTAGAGTGTGGGATTGTGGGTTTCCCAGAATTCAATCCTAGATGTGAATCTCCCGGAAGTCCATGAGCAGGCTTTTTTTTCCTTTAGACTTGTGAATCCACTGAATCCTTTGTCTCTGAATCTCTTTGAGCTTCCCTGAAGTTCTCTCCTTGACACATCAGACTGACTGACCCCACTCCGTATATCCTCCCAGAGAATGGGCTTGTGGGTACTCCATGAGCTTGTGGGAGCTCCTTAAGGAATCAATGAGTGAACTCCTTTAAAGATGTAAACTCCTTTAAAAGTTTGAACTCTTTTAAAGGTGTGAACTCTGAACTAGAGAATTGTTAAGTACTGACTTAGCACCTTGTAAGGATCCTAACACCAAATAGCATGTCAACTAGCTATACCTTCCTTTCCTGGGAATCATGATATATCACATAAGAAGAACCTTTCTAAAATCAGAATGCTATAGAAATATGAAGTAACTAGTGTCTCCAAGAAAAAGTATAATCCATTAAATCGGGCAGCTCTATAAACCCAACATAAACTTAAAAATACTGAAGCAAAGGTTTGTGGCAAAAACAAAGGAGATAATACAATTATAATCAGGGTCTCAGGACTCTGAACATAATGGGCACATATAGAACATGATTTGAGTGGCTGGCTGTTAGGTGAATACAATAGATGGAAGAAGTAGTTAAAGCTGTTTGATCAACTGAATACTTCAGTTTTTTTAACTTAGTGCAGAAGGTATATACATGATGCCACTGTCAGTATATATTACTCAAATAATGACAAGGACAAATGTCTTTTAAAAATAAACAACAAGGACTTCCGGCCAAGATGGCGGCAAGGAGGCTCACAGCTGCTTGAGCTCCGCATTTTCTCTCAGGATTTACTTCATGACAAACCTCAGAATTAATGCTTGATCGGAAAAAAACCCACAAATGATCACCAACAGAAGATATCCTTGAAATTCACCAGAAAAGGTCTGTTTGCTCGGGGGAGGGGATGAACAGACTGGTAGCAGACTGAGGGCAAGTGGGGAGAGTGAGGCAGGCAGCTCACACAGCTCAGACCAAGGGAGGAGGGGTGAGATCTCTGCTGTTTCTGCTGAACGACCCTTACCCCACTGTGGATATTCCGTCTTGGCAGCAAGCCAGGATCAGCAGAGAAGGTGTAAACACCGGAGGTGAAGAATAAAACCCAGGAAAGCTAGCGTCTCTCAGGACCCGGCCACCCCCAACCTCCACCTAGGGAGACTCAGCGAGTTCTTAGAGCCTCAGAGGACAGACTCAGCACAGCCATGGCTGTCCTGTTAGTGCCTCGATGCTGTCTCCCACAGTAACACTGTCCAGCCCCATCCCCCCCCAAACAGACCAATTGTTTCTCTTGTCAATTTGTTTTCTTCGATTCCTGCTCTGACAAAATGAACAAAAAATTTAAAAGGGCTCTAACCATTGACAGCTTCTGTATGGATAGAGAGCAGACTTCAAACTCTGAGGAGACTAAAAACAGACTGTCTCCAGAGGAATCCCCTAAGGCGGATATGATCTGCTCCTCAATACACAAGACTCTCACAGAGGAAATCAAAAAGGCTCTCATATAAGAGCTAGAAGAGAAATGGGAAAAGGAAAGGGAAGCTTGGCAAGAGAGTCTGGAGAAGTCATCCAGAGTGGATAAAGAGATCAAATTATTGAGAAATAAAATTAGTGAGTTGGAAAAAGAAAACAGCTCTCTAAAAAATAAAATGGATGAAATGGAAAAAAACTCCATAGAATAAAAAAAACTCACTTAAAAACTCAATTGGACAATTACACATATCCAGGAGAGACAATTTGAGAATAATCGGACTCCCTGAAAAATGTGAGGGGAAAAAAGAGCCTGGACACTATTTTCCAGGAAATTATCAAAGAGAACTGTCCAGACATTTTAGAAAGAGAGGGTAAAATAAACACTGAAAAAATTCATCCATAACCTACTGAAAGGGACCCTAAAATCAAAACTCCAAGAAATATAGTGGCCAAGTTCAAGAACCATCAAACGAAGGAAAAAATAATTGGAAGCTGCTAGAAAAAATCAATTCATATATGGAGGAGCCACAATAAGGATAACTCAGGATCTATCAGCATCCACATTAAAGGAACGAAGGGCCTGGAATATGATATTCCGAAAAGCTAAGAAACCTGGTATGTAGCCAAGTATAACTTACCCAGCAAAAATGAGCATCCTTTTCCAGGGAAGAAGATGGACATTTAAGGAAATAAATGAATTCCATCTATTCTTGATGAAAAAACCAGATCTACACAAAAAGTTTGATCTTCAAATACAGAACTCAAGAGACTTCTACAAAGGTAAAAAGAAATCTTGAGAACTATATTTCTGCCATAAAGATATATAAAGAACACATGTATAATTTGACCTAGAAACTAGAGGTGGAAAGGGAATTATACCATAAAAAAAGGTAAAGTGGTTGTACTACATTACAGCTCATTATCTCTGAGAGAAAAAAAGGAGGGGGATGAACATAGTGTGTATCAATAGACATATTAGATTTATGGTGAAACCTCTTCCACTTCATTTTAAAAGTGGGAGGGAAGGAGTAAGCTAAGGGGAAAGGAATACAGAAATTGTGAGGAAAAGGGATAAAATAGGGGGAGGAACTTTAAAGTGGGGGAGGGATACGAAAAAGGGAGGGCTGTGAAAAGCAAGTGGTGCTCACAAGTTTAATACTAGGGAGGGGGGTAAGAGGAAAGGAAAGGAGAAAAGCATTAGCAGGGGTTAACAGGATGGCAAGCAATATAGAATTAAGTCATTCTAACCATAAATGTGAATGGGGTAAACTCCCCCATAAAGACAAAGCAGTTAACAGACTGGATTAAAAACCAGAATACTACTATATGTTGCTTACAGGAAACATACCTGAAACAGGGCGATACATTCAGAATAAAGGTAAAAGGGTGGAGCACAATCTACTATGCTTCAGGTAAAGCCAAAAAAGCAGGGGTAGCCATCCTCATCTCAGATCAAGCAAAACAAAAATTGATCTAATTAAAAGAGATAAGGAAGGGCATTATATCCTGCTAAAGGGTAGCATAGATAATGAAGCCGTATCAATATTAAACATATATGCACCAAGTGGTGCAGCATCTAAATTCTTAAAAGAGAAATTAAGAAGGCTGCAAGAAGAAATAGAAAGCAAAACTATAATAGTGGGAGATCTCAACCTTGTACTCTCAGAATTAGATAAATCAAACCACAAAATAAATAAGAAAGAAGTCAAAGAGGTAAATAGAATACTAGAAAAGTTTGATATGATAGATCTTTGGCAAAAGCTGAATGGAGACAGAAAAGAGTACACTTTCTTCTCAGCAGTACATGGAATTTATACAAAAACTGATCATATACTAGGACATAAAAACTTCAAAATCAAATGCAGTAAGGCAGAAATAGTAAATGCAATAAAAATTACATTCAATAAAAAGCCAGGGGAAAATAGACCAAAAAATAATTGGAAATTAAATAATCTCATACTAAAGAATGACTGGGTGAAACAGCAAATCATAGACATAATTAATAACTTCACCCAAGAAAATAATGAGATATCACACCAAAATGTGTGGGATACAGACAAACCAGTAATAAGGGGAAGTTTTGTATCTCTAAAGGCCAACTTGCATAAAATAGAGAAAGAGAGGGTCAACAAATTGGGCTTACAACTAAAAATGCTAGAAAAGGAACAAATTAAAAACCCCCAGACAAACACGAAACTTGAAATTCTAAAAATAAAAGGTGAGATTAATAAAATGAAAGTAAAAAAATTATTGAATTAATTAATAAAACTAAGAGTTGGTTCTATGAAAAAACTAACAAAATAAACAAACCCTTAGTAAATCTGATTTAAAAAAGGTAAGAGGAAAAGCAAATTGTTAGTCTTAAAAATGAAAAGGGAGAACTCACCACTAATGAAGGGGAAATTAGAACAATAGTTAGGAGCTACTTTGCCCAAATTTATGCCAATAAATTTGATAACTTAAATGAAATGGAAGAATACCTTCAAAAATATAGCTTGCCCAGATTAACAGAGGAAGAAGTAAATAGTCTAAATAATCCCATTTCAGAAAAAGAAATAGAACAAGCTATTAACCAACTCCCTAAGAAAAAATCCCCAGGACCAGATGGATTTACAGGTGAATTCTACCAAACATTTAAAGAACAACTAACTCCAATGCTATATAAACAATTTGAAAAAATAAGGATTGAAGGAGTCCTACCAAATTCCTTTTATGACACAGACATGGCACTGATACCTAAACCAGGTAGGCTGAAAACAGAGAAAGAAAATTATAGACCAATCTCCGTAATGAATATTGATGCTAAAATCTTAAATAAAATATTAGCAAAAAGACAACAGAAAATCATTCCCAGGATAATACACTATGACCAAGTGGGATTTATATCAGGAATGCAGGGTGGTTCAATATTAGGAAAACTATTAGCACAATTGACTATATCAATAACCAAATTAACAAAAACCATATGATCATCTCAATAGATGCAGAAAAAGCATTTGGTAAAATCCAACATCCATTCCTACTAAAAACACTTGAGAGTATAGGAATAAATGGACTATTTCTTAAAATAATAAAGAGCATAAATTTAAAATTTCAGTAAACATCATATGTAATGGCGATAAACTGGAACCTTTCCCAGTAAGATCAGGAGTGAAACAAGGTTGCCCACTATTACTATTACTATTCAATATTGTACTAGAAACGCTAGCCTCGGCAATAAGAGTCGAGAAAGAGATTCAAGGATCTAAAGTAGGAAATGAGGAAATCAAACTATCACTCTTTGCAGATGATATGATGATATACTTAGAATCCCAAAGACTCTGCTAAAAAGCTATTAGAAATAATTCAGAACTTTAGCAAAGTTGCAGGACACAAAATAAATCCACATAAATCCTCAGCATTTTTATACATTACCAACACAATCCAACAGTAAGAGATACAAAGAGAAATTCCATTCAAAATAGCTGTCAATAGTATAAAATGTCTGGGAATATATCTACCAAAGGAAAGTCAGAAATTAATTATATGAGCAAAATTACATAACACTTGCCACAAAAGTAAAGTCAGATTTAAATAATTGGAAAAATATTAAGTGCTATTGGATAGGCCGAATGAATATAATCAAGATGACAATACTCCCTAAACTAATCTATTTATTTAGTGTTATACCAATCAGGCTCCCAAGAAACTATTTTAATGACCTAGAAAAAATAACAAAAAAATTCATTTGGAAGAAAAAAAGGTTGAGAATTTCAAGGGAATTAATGAAAAAAAAAAAAATCAAATGAAGGTGGCCTACCTGTACCTGATCTAGAACTATATTATAAAGCAGCAGTCACTAAAACCATCTAGTATTGGCTAAGATATAGACTAGTTGATCAGTGGAATAGGTTAGGTTCACAGGACAAAATAGTGAATAAAAATAGCAATCTAATGTTTGACAAACCCAAAGATCCCAACTTTTGGGATGACAATTCATTATTTGACAAAAACTGCTGGGTAAACTGGAAATTAGTATGGCAGAAACTAGGCATGGATCCACACTTAATACCACATACTAAGATAAAATCAAAATGGGTCCATGATTTAGGCATAAAGAATGAGATCATAAACAAATCAGAGGAACATAGGATAGTTTACCTCTTAGACTTGTGGAAGAAGAAGGAATTTGTGACCAAAGGAGAACTAGAGATCATTATTGATCACAAAATAGAAAATTTTGATTACCTCAAATTGAAAAGCTTTTGTACAAATAAAACTAATGCAAACAAGATTAGAAGGGAAGTAACAAATCCAATTCCAATTGATCAATGATGGACAGAATCAGCTACACCCAGAGAAGGATCACTGGGAAATGAGTGTAAACTGTTAGCATTTTCTTTTTGTTTTTCTCCCCAGGTTATTTTTACCTTCCGAATCCAATTCTTCCTTTGCAACAACAACAACAACAACAAAATTCTGTTCTGCACATATATATTGTACCTAGGATATACTATAACATATTTAATATGTATGGGAATGCCTGCCATCTAGGGGAGGGGGTGGAGGGAAGGAGAGGAAAAATTCGGAACAGAAGGAGTACAAGGGATAATGTTGTAAAAAATTACCTATACATATGTTCTGTCAAAAAATGTTATAATTATAAAATTAATAAAAAATTAAAATTTAAATTTAAAAAAAGGAAGGGCAGTAACAAATTGGGAAAACATTTTTATAGTTAAAGGTTCTGATAAAGGCCTCATCTCTAAAATACACAGAGAATTGACTCTAATTTATAAGAAATAAAGCCATTCTCCAATTGATAAATGGTCAAAGGATATGAACAGACAATTTTCAGATGATGAAATTGAAACTATTTCCACTCATATGAGTGTTCCAAATCACTATTGATCAGAGAAATACAAATTAAGACAACTCTGAGATACCACTACACACCTGTCAGATTGGCTAAGGTGACAGGAACAAATAATGATGAATATTGGAGGGGCTGTGGGAAAACTGGGACACTGATACATTGTTGGTGGAGTTGTGAAAGAATCCAACCATTCTGGAGAGCAATTTGGAATTATGCCCAAAACGTTATCAAACAGTGCATACCCTTTGATCCAGCAGTGGTACTTCTGGGCTTATATCCCAAGGATATACTAAAGAATGGAAAGGGACTTGTATGTGCCAAAACGTTTGTGGCAGCCCTTTATGTAGTGGCTAGAAACTGGAAAATGAATGGATGTCCATCAATTGGAGAATGGTTGGGGTAAGTTATGGTGTATGAATGTAATGGAATATTATTGTTCTGTAAGAAATGACCAGCAGAATGAATACAGAGAGGCTTGGAGAGACTTACATCAACTGATGCTGAGTGAAATGAGCAGAATTAGGAGATCATTATACACTTCAACAACAATACTAAATGAGGATGTATTCTGATGGAAGTGGATATCTTCAAAATAGAGAAGAGCTAATCCAATTCCAATTGATCAATAATGGACAGAATCAACTATACCCAGAGAAGAAACACTGGGAAATGAGTGTAAACTGTTAACATTTTTTGTTTTTCTCCCCAGGTTATTTTTACCTTCTGAATCCAATTCTTCCTTTGCAACAACAACAACAACAACAACAAAATTCTGTTCTGCACATATATACTGTACCTAGGATACACTATAACATATTTAATATGTATGGGAATGCCTGCCATCTAGGGGAGGGGGTGGAGGGAAGGAGGGGAAAATTCGGAACAGATTACCTATGCATATGTACTGTCAAAAAATGTTATAATTATAAAATTAATTTTAAAAAATCAACAACAAAATTCTTTTAATTTAGAGTTAAATTGTCTTTAATCAGCAACAAACTATCTTTAACAAATCAACAAAATCAAGAGCTAAAAAAAAGAACCTTTTAAATAGAGAAGTTTGGATGGTGAATTTAATGGATGGAACTAATAAGTTTGGTTTGAAGGAAATCTGAAAAAGTTTAAAACAAAGATTGTACAGTACTCAGTGGTCCTAGATAATAGGTTCAGATTCCATAACTTTAAAAAATTACAATAATTAACAATGAATTTTACAGGGTTTTTTATTATCTTTAACCAAAAATTTTATACAGTGTTCAAAGTCTTATTCTCATGAGAACACTAACACCATGGAACACCATGGTGTTAAATGTGACCAAGACAAAAAAAAAAAAAAGGTAAAAAATTAAACAGATCAGTGTGGCCAAATGTTAGAGAGTATACTTTGGCAGAAAAAGCAGAATATTTATCATATTTGCCTAGAGAAATTCCAACAACAAAAAAGAAAAGGAAGAAAACGGGTGGAAGGTTAAGGGAAAGGATGCATTCTCAAGAAACTAAAAGTAAACCATTTAGCATATGGCGCTACTCTAGAATATTGGCATAGTGTAACCTGTACTTGCTACAGCATTTGGACATTGATTAGACCTTTTACTGGAGTGCTATATTCAGTTTAAGGCTTCATAGTTTACTCATGTTTTATTTGGGGAGAATCTAGAAGAAAACTTTGGTTGGATATGGCTCAGTCCAATGCTTCAGAGAGGCAGGGAGATTGACAAGATGATCTTTTGGGATCCTAAAAAAATTCCATTTAAATCACAATGCATGTACTTTATTTTCAGTAATGCACAGCCTCCAACTTTTGAAGCTAATCAGATGATCTCTTGAGGTCTGCTTTAGAATATCTTTGTTAAACTATAAAAATTTCTGTTAGAGTTTACTTATCTTCTACCACATTTCTCAGGAACTAACTAGAAAACGGAAGCATGATGAATTCGGGTTATATCTATAATCATAAAACATTATGCTCTAGTTCCATTGATTTTTACTATGTTAATAGTTGCTTTTTTGTTACTTCTTTTGTTCTTCTAATGTATTATTTAATTTGTAAAACACTTATTGTTGTAGCATCTAAGTACTAAAAAACAAAAGTTAAAAACAAATTATTCAAAGCTACCAACTAAGGGAAGGAAAAATGAAGAAGGAAAAAAAAGATGATGATAATGCAGAACTACTGCCAGGCAATCTAATAAATGAGCTAATTTCCAAATCAAGATAGAAAAACAAATTCATTTAAATCAAATGCAAAAACATTATATGCTCTAACTCAGTGTACAAACTCTTACTGAACTCAAATAATATGCAGAGTCCTGTAATAGAAGATAAAAAGGCAAGAGTGGATCCCTGCCTTTGATAAGTTTGAAATCTAGTACACACCTGTGAAACAACTACAGAGGTATAGAAAAGGAAACTATATATAGAAACTGTGAGCAGATTTCCTTAAGCTATTATAATAGAGCTAGATGTCTTTAAACTATAATAATGCGACTATAATACAGTTTTGCTAAACAAGAAATGTACTGAGAAAAATGGGAGGTTAATTGGTGGTTAAGATTTTAAGGCTTGGTCTACAAAAATACTTTGATTCAAAATGGACAACTTTATGTTACTCATATTTATTCTTGCACCTCTGTGACCATAATATCTCACATAACTGGAAGTATCTTCTCCTAGATGCCACAAACTCCACTCCTAGTAATATTTCATCTCTGACTTAATGAAACTTTCTTTTCTGCAAAGCCTAGTTTAGGCATAACTTTTTTCTTTGAAGTGCCTCCAGATTCCTGGAATTAGAAGTGTTCTTTTTTTCTCCTTAAATATTTACAGAATAAGAAGTCCTTCCCACAAAAAAAACAATACCTTGTGCTCTTCATAAAATCAAACATTTAGTAACACAAAAGAGAAATTTCTTTCTGAATGCTCAGGTGGGGTCATTTCCCCAGGACAGGAAAGTTAAGTTTAAAGTCTTTTTTTTTTTTTTTTTGAAAGACATGGATCCTTTGATTAATCTGGTAAAGTTTAGGGACACCTCTTTCTTAGAATTTGATTCTAAATAATGAATAAATGCATAAAATAGGATCACAAAAGAAAGCAATGATACTGAAATATAGTTATCTACATTTTTTTTAAAAAAGGTCACATATCCCAGGCTAAGAACTCCCAAGGCCTAGGGTCACTTACCCAAAACAGTTTATTGATATTTACACACAATTACTTCAGTGACAAAAGCTGTCTAAATCATTATGGATTCATCTATATATGTACCTACCACAGATATACATAAATACTCAAGAGTTTTTGAGGATTGCTTCTAGGTGAATTCTGCATCTAGTACTTTGAAAAATTCCAGTTTCATAAATGAAAAGTTTTCAAAGCCTCCCAAGTATACCATGCCTATTCAACTCAAGTATGGAAAATTTTCTAAAGCAGTAGAGACTGAGCCATTCAAAACTTGTAAAAATAATTCCGATTACCTCTATCTACAATGAGAAGTTCAGCTATAATTAGCAAGAGGAACCCTGATGTCATAGGTATCAAAAGTCTCTTATTTAGCTTCTGTAGCTTTCTATAGACCTGCTTGTATCTCCTTGGGATCTCTTAAGTTACAGGATAGCTCTGGGATGTAGAAGATGATACAGGGCCTAAATAAGCACAGAGATGATGTGAACAATTAAAGGCAGTAAAGATCCTTGCTAACCTAGGAATCAATATGAGAATACAGTAAGGTCCTGGAATTAGTTCCATAAGTTATGAGCACCATTATAGCAAATTCCTATAAATAAGAAGACTTAATAAAACAAATATTTAACCAAAAAAGCCAAACTAGTAGATTCTTTTAAAATTTGTTAATTCTAGTAATGTTCAATAATTGGAACTGTCTAATTAAACAGAAGAGACTGTAATTTTCTTTTGGATGAATTTTTAAAAGAATATAACTTACTTGCAAGGCAGTTTGGTTTTGTCTGCCACCATGGTCCACTGCTGTTGATTGGTGGAAACTTCAATGTAGTAGCTGTAGCTTCGATCATCACAGTCCCAAAGTAATAACCTGAACAGAGAGGAGAGCAGAAAATATTAGAAAAGAAAAAAAGTAGAAGAATTCTATGAACTGAGACAGAATGAAGAAACTAGAACCATGAGAACAATATATACAACTACAACAATGTAACTTAAAAAAAAAAAAAAAAAAAAAACTAGCCAACTACTAACAGACCTCAAAACTCAGGTGTAATTGGTTGTTGATTTAATACACTTCCATCCTTTCCAGAGAGAAGTGGTACACTATAGGTACAGCATGCTCTGTAGGCTTCTAGAAATGGTCATTTTATTAACTGGTTTTGCTTACTGGTTTTTTTGTTTGTTTTTTTTTTAATAATTATTATACAGGGATCTAAGGCAGGGTTGAGGGTTACTGGGAAATCACTATGGCACAAAAACATAACCAGTCAATAACACTTTTAAAAATACTTTAGAGAAAGTCAAGTAGATGTTCATGAAACCTGATCTGGTTGCTTTAGAAGGTTTTAAGTCATGGAGGACAGCCACATATACAGAGATTCATTCTACCTTACACTATATCAAAATACCTAGAGAATAAAAAACAAGAGGAAAAGGAAAGAAAGTACTTCCAAAAAAGCATAAAGGAGGAAGAGAGATAGTTCAATGTGAGAAAATGGGTCTCATCACTATTAATCTTATAACCATCTACCAAGGAAAAATTGATACTCCAAGAACAAACAGCAAAGAGGATCAGATGGAGTGCCATATTCTCAGGTGCCTCACAGTTTGTTTTCTGTAACTCTCATCTCTAAGTAATAAGCCAGCTGACTATATGGATGAAACAAAGACCTGACTGTCTGCTGTGATACTTGGGTCTTCATTCAAAATACACAGAGTGGAAAACTTAAATGGTCTAGAGATTAAAAAACAAAGACAAAAAATGCCCAATACTGGTCATCATAGGCTCTTGTCTTCTATTTTGTGATATTTAGGAAGATATGACCATGATCTCCCCAAATTTCTTCATCCACAAAGTTTTACCTAAATTTGAGTCTTATTGTATACATGATCCCAAAGATAGACTTTAGTTAAAAAAAAAAAAAATCAAGCACTGTTTGACTCTCACTATTCCTCTTCGGATAAGAATATTGAGACTGAGAGTGATACTCAGAGTGAGAACTATAATCTATTCAAACTACTGTTTTGGGTCTGACAACATTTCTACCCAAACTAATGTTCTGGATCTGACTTTTGAAACCAAACTAAACCAACAAAACAATAGCCTATTCAAAGGCAAAGTGGTTCTTGACAGAATTTGTTTTTGTTTTTTCTTTTTGTTTTTTCTCTTTTGTTTTTGTTTTCTTTTCTTTTCTTTCTTTCTTTCTTTCTTTCTTTCTTTCTTTCTTTCTTTCTTTCTTTCTTTCTTTCTTTCTTTCTTTCTCTTCTTTCTTTTCTTTCTTTCTTTCTTTGTTTCTCTTTCTTTCTTTCTTTGTATGTGGTTGAGGCAATTGTGGTTAAGTGACTTGCCCAGGATCACACAGCTAGGAAGTGTTAAGTATCTGAGGCCACATTTGAACTCAGGTCTTCCTGACTTCAGAGCTAGTGCTCTATCCACTGCGCCACCTAGTTGCCCTATCTTGTTTTTTCTTAATAGCCAATTATGAATCTGTAATTGAAAGAGAACTGTCCAAGTCAGAAGACCTCAGTTCTATTCTTTTAGTCCTGGCACAGTTATGACCTTGAATGGCAAATCCGTTACCTTCTCTGGTTACATTTTCCTTTTCTGTAAATTATAGTATCACAATAATTTAAAAGTTGGAGTCACTTCAGCAAACCATCTAGTTCAACTCATTCCTTAATGGACTCTTTATTCAGTCATTTGGTCATGTCACAGTGCACTAGGTTCACTCTTTCTTGAAGTTTGTCCAAGATCATATTTCTTGTTTCCATGACACTATTTATCCATCTTAACACTTCTGCTGTTTGTTCCCTTCTCCTTAAAAATTTCCCCAAATCATATATTCACATGCCATTCTGCTTTTGCACAGCTGGAATTGTCAGGGAATTTTCTGATACTGAATTTAAATCTGCTTTTCCCTAACCTCCAATGATATTCATATGGTTTTGCCCTCTGAGGTCAAATAGAACATGTCTAATATCTCCTCTATATGACATCCTGCAAACATTATAAGACAGTGATCATCTCTTCCCTGAGTTTTCTCTTTTCCAAGTAAAACATGTCCAGATATTTCAACCAATTTTCATATCAACCTACTTGCTCTCTTTTGTTCTCCAGATTACCAATATTTTAAGCAAGACCCTAAGAACTTAATACAACTGTTCAAGTAAGGTTTGATAAGGGTATGGAAGTACTGTCCTGTTTAACACAAAGAAAACTTTTTTTCATTTTCTTTTTTTTTTTTTTTGGGGGGGGACAAACTGTTGATTCATATCAAGCTTAAAGTCCATCAAAACCACCAGTTCTTTTTCAGAACAATTGCTATGTCTAGGCTTTCCCCAAAGTTATACTTGTGAAGTTGATTATTTTTGTTTATCTAAATGTAAGACTAGTTCTTATTTTTATCGAATTTTGGTCTATTTAAATTCAGCTCAATACTCTTCCCTGTCAGGATACCTTTGTATTCCAGTTGTTTTCTACTATGTTAGCTTTCTCTATCAACTTTGATAAGTATATAATCTAAACATTGATAAGAAGATAAACAGCATAGGCCCAAAGACTTCCTACCAAGCCATGATTAATTACTCTGATTTTGGCCATCCAAATAGTTCTGAATCTATTTGATTAAGCTATATTCACATCATTACCTTCATCTATTAGTTTTACAATTCTATCTCAAGACTTGCTCCTCATAAAGCCAGACCAGCTCTTTGTCATTTCTTCTGTTCTTTCTGGATATCCACCAACTATCAGTTTAATATGTTCTATAACTTTTCCATAAATAGATATCAAACTCACTAGTATGTAGTTTGCAAACTATATTGTTCCCTTTTTGGAAATTTACCCTTCTCCAGGATTGTGAAGACAGATCAGTAGATAAAGCACTGGGCCTGAAGTAGGGAAGACACATGTTCAAATACAGTCTCAGGCACTTACTAGCTGTGTGACCCTGGAAAGTCACTTAACTCTATTTGCCTTAATACACCCTAATTTATCTCTATCATAACCACCATATGAGGTTATGACATGAGATACCAGTGAATGTCTAAACAAAAGAGTATTGTAGTACCTTTCCTGTTTTTTGGTTTTTTAGGTTTGGTGTGTGTATATGCTGTTAATTACCATTGTCTTTTCCACTCCAAGCAAAGCTTTAGATAATTCCTTACAAATCAGAAATGGTATGAATCTGTTAATTTATTTTTCGCTACATATTTTTAGCTTACTAGATGAAGCCATGGTATGGTAGACAGCAGGTCTTGGAATCATGAAGAGCTGAAGGCAGACCGCTTCTGACACATAATGGCCTTGTGACCTTAACTTAAGTGGTTTAATAAGCCACTTAAACTTTTAATACCCTAAGCAACTCTCTACAACTTTAAGTGGCATTAGAGGCTCTAATATGCACTAATAGAGGAAATCTCCTTAGGCAAATTCCTTATACCAATGACATCATATGTCTCCTCAAAAATGAAAATTAAAATTTCCTTCTTGGATTAAGGAAATCTTCAAGTCTCCAAGACAATAGGTATTGTATTATTTTCCTTTGTCTAATTACCGTAAACCTAATTTCAACTTTGAGGAATGTTTCCTTATGCTAATATTCTGGAATCATTATTTTTATTGGTGTATAGCAATCAGAGCAACATACTATATCTCAAATATGGATCTCATCATTTTGTATAAGGCTAGGATCATGTTTGTTACTGTTTTTGCACAAAGCTTTTCGGTTTCCTTTTGTATATTGGTTCCTCAATTAGATTGTAAGCTCCTAAGGGATAGAGACTATCTTTTTCTTATTTGTATCCCCAGTGCCTGGCACAGAGAAGGTGTTTACTGAATTTTTTATTGAATAAAATATACTACACATGAGAGTCGAGTCAATAAACATTTACAAAGTACCTACTATGCATGAGGCACTGTGCTAAGTGCTGAGGGCACAAAGCAAGGTATGTAGGGAGGTCGGGAAGGTGGTAAAGCAAGTCAGAGCATGTTGAAGTCATGAAGCCTGAGGGGAGAAATATCTGAAGAGGTATGAGTTTCTGAGTTGATTTCATTTCGCAAAATAATGAGTTTCTGGAGATTAGATAGAGTCTAGGAAAGTAGTTGAGTGGGAATGACAAGAATTTGCTGGGTGCCACCCTTAAGTGAACTTATGCTCCATTCAGTATATTAGTTATTTGTGTATTTCTTCCAGCAGAGGTGATGTATGGGGTGCTTAGAGAACTGGCCTTGAAGTAAGGAAGAAGTGGGTTCAAGATCAATCTTTCTTACACATGTACATACACTTCCCCACTCCCCTCCTCACGCATAAATTTCAAGAACCTGAAGACGATGTGAGTTTCTAAGTTAATTTCATCTTGTAGTACAAGTTTCTGGAGAAAACAAGGTCCAGGAAAGTAAGTAGCTAAGGGATGACATGTTAATGTCAACATTATGTTGCCCTTTGTGGTAACATCAATGTCTTAGACTATCTTCAGAGAAAAGCCTGCAGGCTCCTTTCTTGGGTCTGAACAATTACTTTTTGGATAATTTTTTCAATTAACATATAGTATATTATGTTTATGTGTATATATATATATATATATATATATATATATATATATATATACACATATACACACACACACATATATATAGTATTAATGTATATAATAAATATAGTAATTTGGATTATTTTGCACTAAATATTTTAATTATTTTAGCTCACAGTGAAAATGCTTTCCCACAATTTTACCCTCTTTACTCTCCAAGAATACTCTTTACTCTTCCTTTGCCAGCCTTTAAGAGTCTGTAAAATTTATCTATCAAGACTTAATGTCAAGGGGCAGCTAGGTGGCGCAATGGATAGAGCACCAGCCTTGAATTCAGGAGGACCCGAGTTCAAATCTGGTCTCAGACACTTAACACTTCCTAGCTGTGTGACCCTGGGCAAGTCACTTAACCCCAGCCTCAGAAAAAAGAAAAAAAATTAAAAAAAAAAAAAAAAAAAAGACAATGTCAACTATAAATTTTGAGACTTTATACAGCTATCCATGCAGTTTTACCAACATCTTAAATAAGTTTTGTTCTCAAAACTACTTTGTTCCTTATCTCTTAAGTTCAACATACAACACTCTTCCCAAACACAAAGTTATTCAATTTTTTAAAGTTGGGGTTTGGACTAGAGCAAAATTTTTTTGCAAGTTTAAATAGGTTATACCTATTGCTTCTCCTTCATCCACATGAATACCTTTTCCCCTGAAAGAACTCTTAATAAATTAATAAAATCTGGTTTTGCCATACAGAAACTATATTGTCTTCTATCAAGTAAGTTATAATTCTGATCACTGATCCTATTCTTTATATATTTGTCATTCATACCAAATAGGCTTGAAAAGGGGGATCCTGAAACTCTGAAAATCCTTAAAGGAGAAAATCTTCTTCAACTCTCCCTCAATGAGGGACCCCGCTCCAAAGGACAAACAGTTTCACTCTTGTTATCTGAGTTGGGATGGCTCAGTCCTGAAACTCATTGAATTCAACTCAAATTCCAGCTCAAGTTGAAACCCAGCTAGGAGCCAACTTGAAACTCATTCAGCTTGTAGCCAAAGCCAAACTAAAACTCTCTCTTTGTAGAGGTTCCAAACATGCCAGCTCCATGCTTGGCATGCTAAGGGCCTCTGTCTACTGGAATATTCTTTCTAGTGCCATCCTCTCTTTACCCTCACCTTAGCCAGACTTTATGCCTCTCTTGTCAGGATATCTAACCTTACTTCCAATCCCCATAACAAACCCTTATCAACCTAAAGGTCTCTAAATTCCTTTACAGAGAACCTCTGCACCGCTAGAAGGGAGTCCCCCAAACTCCCTACCCTTGCGCCAAATCGCAAGGGATTGCAGGGGAGCCAAACCTCTCCATTTGGTTCCCTGAACCCTGGACCCTAATGTCATTTTGGTTCCCTAAATCTAAACCTCCTCAGGCTGATGAGGGCTTTTAATGAATCCTACTTTAGTAATCTCTCACCTATTCTCTCCTTTCCATTTCTATTGCCACAATCCCAATTTAGGCTGTTAATACCTTAGCAGAACAGCAATATTAATAAGTCATCTAAACTATTGCAATAGCCTCATCATCATCTCCCTTCTTCACCGTCTCCTCTGATTAATCCATTTTTCACATAGCTGCTAGATTAATCTTCCTCATATGTAGGTCTGATCATGTCCTTCATCTATTTAAACTCATTCAATGGTTACTGCCAACTGAATTAAGATGAAAGTTCTGAGGCAGGTACTAAAAGTCCTCCCCAAGTTGCCTCCAACCTACCTGATCAGCTTTAACTTATACATACTATGTTACAGAAAAAATTTAACAATTCATTGCCTACACTTAACACTTCCTAGCTGTGTGACCCTGGGCAAGTCACTTAACCCCAGCCTCAGGGGAAAAAAAAAATAAAAAACAATTCATTGCTTGCTGAAAAACTCCTATACCTGTGTCTTTCTTCTTAGAACTTCAATTTATTAAAATTCTATTCATATTTTTAACTTCAAATACTAAATTCTCTTCAGATCATCATCTGATTATCTTCTGACCCTCCATTCCCCCAACTCTGCTTGTGAGTTTATATTGCAGAAGTTATTTGTATACATGTATTATTTCTTCCTGTAGGGAAAGACCTAGATTCAAGGCCTGTTGCTGACACATTCTAACTGCAAGAAAATGAGGAAGGACCTTATGCTTGAAAATGATCCTCATCTGCTTAAAATAATTTAATAGTGTCATTTAACCTTTTAGAACTTCAGACAACTTTCTAAGACTCTTAAGTTGTTGAGATAGCACAGATCTCACTCAGAGAAGTCACTATTTAGTAAGGTCTAATTTAAAAAAGATATTTCTCCTCTAATATTGGTAAATGCTATTAAATTAGAATTACATTCTTATTTATGTTAGCATCCCAAAATATCTAATAGTGAAGAAAGGATTGTTGAATTGTACTGTATATACAAGATATTCAATAAATGTTATTGACAACTAAAATGAGTTTTTACTAAAGAGGATGAAAAAGTAGGAAAAGATAAGACACTTTTGCTTTTTATTAACACTACTAATGACAGGTTTAGTAGCAAAGGAGATTGAAGCTATTTTTTTAAAAATGGGATTTTCAATTATTTATGGATTTCAATTATTTAGGGTCCTTCACATTCTTACTGATGTGGGTTAAGATTCCTTTCTGATTCCCAACCCCCATGAATTTTAATGGGAGATATCTGGGCTCTCTCAGCCCCCATTGGATCTGAGCCAACTTGGGCTGTCCCAGCCCCCATTCTAATGATCTGCTCAGGTTTCCCAACCCCATCCCACACACAAACAGTTCCTTATCTAAAAACCCATTGAATTCTATTCCAATTCTAACCAGCAGGAGCCAACCTGGGACTCCACCCATGAGCCCCTTAAGATTACCAAAAGCCCCCCATTATAAAAAGGGGAAATTGAAGTCCACTCTTTGAAGGAGTCCCAAACACGGCATCTTATGCCGGCCATGTCAAAGGTTCTTGCCCACCAGTGCCAGCCCTGGCCCTGATGTCTTTCTACCTTCTAACCTTACTTCCAAACCCCTCTTTTATTAGTCTAGATTTTCAGGTCTATAAATTTCTTTACAGAGGACTCTTGCGCTGCTACTAGACCTCATTTAACTCTGTATCCTTGCGCCAAATCCAAAGGGGTTGCAGGGGAACTCTATTTGACTCCTTATACCCCAAACCTGCCACTAGACATCAATTAACCCTAATTTCATTTAGGTACGTACTCCTTATCTAATTCTCATCATTACTACCATGGATAATTATGAATTGTCTACAGAGGTTTCTACTTCATCATCCAAATGAAAACAGTCTCTTTTGTGGTAGAATTTACCCAAACTCTGCAATTCTTTAAGGAGTGGTTCGAAGATTTGAGAGAATGAAGGGTTTTGTTTTAGCTTTTTGTATATATGATTTTAAATCTTGATATCAGTAATTTAAATGTTCCATGAAAGGTCTTTCAATAAGAAATATATTTTAAGAAGAAAAATTTAAATGCATACAACCTAAGAATACTTGCATACAACCAAAAGTGTTAAATAATTTATTTAAATTAAAATTTAAAAAAAAAAAAAGCTTAAAAGTTTCCATTAAATCAATCAATCAATTGATCAAATGATTATGTGTGAGGCATTAAGGAAACAAAGGCAAAACATTCTCAGCTATCAAAGAGTTTAAGTTCTTTAGAGGAAAACAATATTAATATGCATATGTTTGTGTATATAAACATATATACATGTATATGTATACACATTTAGAACAATAAAGATTTGATTTTTCATAACTTCTCTTCTGAACATCCACAAATAGAAGGGAGGATAGTAGCAATTGGGGAGGAAATCAGGAAATGATTCTTATAGATTCATAAGCTGAATCTTGAAGTAAGAGAATCCACCAGGTAGAAGTGAGAAAGGAATGCATTCTAGATTGTGAAGGGCTTTAAGTCAACAGATGTTAGGATTACAAAGTGATAACTCAGGTTGTCTAAACAATTCTCTAGCTCAGAGTTCACCTTGCAATCCTAACAAACAGAAGCTTATGTTACATCCCATATGTTATAGGAAATTCACTGAACAGAAGTTGGCTTATGGGGAGAAACCTGAAGCAAGGAAACTGCTTAAAAAGCCAATAGAATAGTCCAGAAGAGAGAGATGATGAAAACCTGAGGTGATGGTTATGTGAGTAGTGAAAAAGGAATGGAAGTGAGAGATCCAAAATCTGGCAACTGATTGGATGAGCAAGATGAGTGAGAAGAGAACACTACAGTGGAGTTACCAGCTAGTTTTCTAGCATGCCAGCTAGAACTTGTCTATATTTTAATTCATACATTCCATCACTACTGTGATCTTATCAGGTCTTGAATATTGTGGGGACTCCAGTTAAATGTGTCTATGAGCCTACTTTTCTTTTTTTTTTTTTTAATTAAAGCTTTTTATTTTTAAAACATATGCATCGATACTTTTTCAACACTGATCCTGGCAAAACCTTGTGTTCCAAATTTCCACTCCCTTTCCACCCTTCCCTAAATGGCAAGTTATCCAATATATGTAAACATATCTATACAATTATCTTATTGCCTAAGAAAAATCAGATTAAAAAGAAAAAAAATTAGAAAACAAAATGCAAGGAAACAATGACAAAAACAGTCTAAATGCTATGCTCCCACTCAATTCCCACAGTCCTCTTCTCTGGAGATAGATGGCTTTCTTCATCACAAGATCAATAGAACTGGCCTCAATCATGTCATTGATGAAAAGAGCCACAACCATTAGAATTGATCATCGTATAATCTTGTTGCCATGTACGATGCTCTCCTTCCCAGTTCTGTTCATTTCACTCAGCATCAGTTCATATAAGTTTCTCCAGGCCTCTCTGAAATCATACTGCTAATTGTTTCTTATAGAACAATAAGATTCCATAACATTTACATACCATAATTTATTCAGCCATTCTCCAACTGATAGGCATCCATTCAGCTTTCAGTTTCTGGACACTACAAAAATATTTTTGCATATGTGCGTCCTTTTCCCTTCTTTATGATCTTTGGGATATAAGCCCAATTAAACTTTCCAAAGAATATTAAGAGCAATACATTTAGAGTTGGAGTTATCTTTGAGGCCATTTTACAGATGAGAAAACTGAGCTTTACCAAGTTTAAATGACTTGCTCAAGATCATAAAGGTGAAAGTGATTTGAATCAAGCAGATCCTCTATTCCACTGCTCCCCTTCTCCATAATTCTATTAGCAAACCTTATGAGACTAAAATTAAGGATAAAAGGGACTTTTTTCTCTTGATATTTTAAAATTTAGGTCTGCATACATACTATAGGAGTCATATACTACCTCAAATAGAGAAACAGAATGGAGTTGATTACACTTAAAGTTGATGCAATTCAATACAAAGTGTAACTTAAGAATACTACTACTTTTCCCCAAATGTAAGAAAAAATTTTTTCCTATTAAGAAATAACTGGAAACCCCCCCCTCCACAAACAACTCCTTTTAGTCCTTTCCCTGCCAGCAAAATCTGCTCCTACTTTTCTTAAACCTGAAATGATTCTGAGGCAGCTGTGTCTTCTGTTATGGCTGGGATTGCTTATCTAAAAAGTTTATCTATAAATACAAACAAAAACCCCCACCTCTAAACCCTAAAAAAACTAAAAACTAATAAGCCTTTTTCCCCTGGTCTTCTCTAAAATGACATAACTGTGGCATAAATGATAATGCAAAATAACTCATATACCATACACATGCAAACACAACTTGGAATTGCTCTTCTAATGGCTGGCTAAATAATAAAGGCTTGCTAAGACATTGATCTGTTCCATGAAGAACTGCTGCCACAATCTACCCTATCTCATGAACATTCTATAAAATGACCAGTGATATTAAATGTTTTGCTTTTCTATCTATATTCTTTGCTCTTAATGTAGAGTTTCTCTTAGAAGCAGTGAAGTGTTAAGAGTTTTTAAAATTGATTAACAGATATGATTTTGCTTACATCTTACATAAATGCTCTGGCTGGCTACATACCATTGATTACCAGGGGTTCAGTTTACAGCAACTAATTGCTCTCCTTGCTGTGGTTTTGATATAAAACTCAATAGCAAAGATGTTTTCAAAACTCTTGTCTTTGTTGCTTGAATCAGAAGTGACTGGAGGCAAACCCAGTGGACTGAATTTTCCCTTCTTTAAAATAATTGCTCTCTCATCAGTCTGTGAAGAAAGTTTCCAAATTGTGGCGTTCTAATTGGAATGTCTGCATTATGCATGCGATGACAAACTATGCTGTGCTGAATGGGATTTTTTATCCTTTTCTTAAAGGATTAACTCTGTGCCAGATTTTGAACAATGACTGCTTCACCACTGAATTGGCATTTTTAAAAAAATAACAAAAGCAAACACATTTCAGTATGTCTCTGGACTTAAGTTAGTTTTTTTAGACCCTCTGTGGGTGAGCTGACAGTACAACTGACATTGCTGTTAATGGCCTTTACATCTATATGAAAATGACTGATTTATTAACTACCAAGACTTTATGCTTATGACCTACACCAATATTCTATTAAATCAGTAAGACCATTTTTGGCTTATGTTAAAAATCATTATAAACCTTTGATTCCAAGCTTCTATAAAACATTTATTGATGAAGCCCTTTAAACTCTTAAAATTTCATTTCCTGTTTTATTTTATTCTTTTGAATGTAAGATTCTTGCAAATTAGGGAGTTTTATTCATTATATTTGTATCCTCAACAACTAGGTACAATGATTGACATATACTTGATGAATGACTGACTGATATCACCAAATACTGACAAAATGGCAAGCAGGGTTTTATTTCTACATGCTGATCCCTCCACTTTAAATTCCTCCCCTACATCTTTGACTATCAAAATTCTAGACATATTTCACTATCTACTTCAAATTGTACCTTATCCACAAAATTTTTCTTGATCTCCTCTGAATTTATTCAATTAAATTCAATAAATAAAGATTCGCTACATACAGAGCATTGTAAATAAAAAATGAAAAATGTTTCATAAAAATGAAATACAATCTGTATCCTTCAGATGCTTATATAGTATGTTTGTATGATCCAATGTGGACAAAGATAAGTAAATAAATATGGACTCATACAAAATAATTTAAAGGGAAAACTCTACTGATTGAAGGTAAAAGTCTCCTTTAGGAGGTGACTCTGAGTTGTACTATAAGGCAGAAGTGAGGAACATACAGGTTCACCTATAAAAAGTACAGAGGTGGGAGATGCATATGTCATATATAGCCAGATCAATTTGAAAGGAATGAAACCATATAAAGAGCAGTAAGTAACAATAATATTTAACATGTAATAACATTTAAATGATGGTGAAGAAGAAATCATACTGTGGAAGGCCTTAATTTCCAGGCAGAGGATTTTGTATTTTATTGAAGCCACTTAAAATTTCTAAGTATGAGAGTAACACAAATTTGGTAGTGTTTGAGAGGGGAGTGACTAGAAGCAGGTAGATCAATAAGAAAGCTACAGCAGTGACCAGGTAAGAATAAAGGCCTGAACCAGAATAAAGGCTGTGGAAATACAAGTTGATGGATTTTAGTCATTGCCCTACTCAATAAATATTCTTGGCTTCCTATTACCTCTAGAATCAAATATAAACTTTTCTATTTGGCATTTAAATAATTAAACTCTATCTAGTTTTTTAGTATGCTCTAAACTCTTCTCTAGTTTTTAGTAAGCTTATTATTCATTCTTCAAAATGACCTTCCATTTCTTGCCTTAGTTTCTTTGCACAGGCCATATTCTGTGCCCAGGATGCCTTTCTTTCCTCTTCAAATACCTAGTTTGAGGTTGAGTTTGAGGTGTCTAAAAGACTTCTAGGTATCGATATATCTCCTCCTTTCTCTAAAACGCCACAATATTTCTTTGTATTTCTGTTACTATATTTACAATAACCTGCTTTGGAATATGGTCACTTGTTTGTCCTCTGTAAAGGCAGAAAATTCGTTTTGGGACAGGGCTATAGCTTGTTCATTTTTTTTTGGTTACTACAGTTCCTAGAGCTTAGTATTAGATGCTGAAAATTTATTTAATTGGAGTGGAAAGATATACTCAACCCAAACCTGGGCAGTTCATGGACTACAGGATTTATTAAACAGCTCTTGTGTTACTTGCTGAGCTAGAAAAATTAAATTACTTCTTCAAGCAGCTGATATTCCTTAGGGATAGGGTAAAGACTAAACATATGCACATAAATATATACAAAATGAACATGGTCAAAATTTTTTTGGAGGGAGGCATTAATCTTTGAAATAGGGGAGAAAAATAAAGAAATGATTTGAAGGACGTAACATTTGACCTGAATTTGAAAAAAACTAGGGACTCTAAGACTCAGAGATGAGGAAGGGGAACCCTGAAAAGCAGGCCAGGCCAGTTTGTATGTGAAGAAGAATAACATATACTAAGGTTGTAAAAGTAGAAAGTAGGATAGGGCCAGTTTGTGAAGAGTATAGTAAATGCTTAATACATACATTTTATATATATATAATCTATCTAATGTCTTTATTAAATAGATGAGAGGCATGTTCAAATCTCTTTAAAGTTTATCATTGTGGAAGCTAGTAGCATGGAAGATGGATTAAAGAGGGCAGATTTGAATCAGAGAAAGCATTTAGAAGTCATGATGTCAGAAAAAAAATAATAATTTGAGCTGTCCAAAAATAAAATGAATTGCCTCAGGAGGTAGTGAGTTTCCCCCTTCCTCAGAAATTTTCAAGGATATGATTACTTGTCAGAAATTGTAAAATGAGGATTTTTTTTGGTATATGGGTTGGATTAGATGGTTGCTGAGATCCTTTCTAATTCTCAGATTCTCTCTCTATGTATATATGTATGTTCTTTGCAATAGTCTAGTTGATGGGAAATTAAACAAAACAAAACAAAACAAAAAAAAAAAAAAAAACAAAACTTTTTAAAATGCTTACTGTTCCAGACAAAGTGCAGTGCTAAGGGCCACAGCTACAAACAAAAGCAAGTAAGCTTATCTCTGCCTTCAAAGAGCCCATGTTCTTAAAGAGAAAGATAACATATAGAGAACCTAGAGTTGGAAACAAGAGGAAAAGGTGTTGCCAGAGTATTCAAGTTCCATTCCTGTGGGAAGAGAGAGAGAGGCCTAGAGATGGATGGGAAATGATGAGCTTCTGAATTACTGTGGCATCTATGGCATCATGTGTAGAAGTTTCAGCAAAAAGAATTAAATAAGAATTAAAGCCTGCAGTCCTAGATCTGACTAAACGGGCGGCTGGTTTTTCATCTTTCCCTAGAAATAGGTCAAAGTTTTCACAAAGTTGAACACTCCCCTTTTTGAAAAGTCTATTTATAAAGGGAAGAATATAAAAATCAACTACAGAAGCAGACACTTTCTTCCAAAAAAATTTGCTTGGGGCAGCTAGGTGGTGCACTGGATAAAGCACCAGTCCTGAAATCAGGAAGATCTGAGTTTAAATTCAGCCTCAGACACTTAACACTTCCTGGCTGTGTGACTCTGGACAAGTCACTTAACCCCAATCACTTCAGCAACTAATAAATAAATTAATTAATTTAATTTAATTAAAAATTAAAAAAAGAATTTGTCTCAATGAATAAGGACAAAAGAAGCCACAAATCTCATTGGTTTGGATAATCTGAGGAGGCCATTCTGAATTATAGAATGTTCTGCAAGATATTCTAGTTACTAATAATAACACCTATCTTCCAGGATTATTGTGAAGATCAAAAGTGATAATTACTGTAATGTACTTAATGTAGAGCTTAACTTAGAAGTAGTGCTATATAAATTATCCATTATTATCATTTTTTTTTTTTCTGAAGATGCCAGATGTCAGGCACTCTTATATAAGAGGTATATATGGAGATAGAGAAAAATAAAAATCAGGCCTTATCCTCAAAGAGTTTATATTATGCCAATTGGAGTGCATTTAGGGGGCAATGAAATATCAATCTCCTCATAACAAAAGGAAACAGTGTCACCCAGATAGAAAGAGTTTTGTTAAAAGCAGCTTGGCCCACAGAAATCCCCCAATTTATGCCAAAGGACACAGAGCCATTGGACATGTTGTCTTCTGGCCTATCTTTTACACAGAAACAAAAATCTAAGATATAAATGTTTTGCCAGGATTGGGAGAAAATAACCAGTCCTTCAGCCAGAAATATTTTTCCCCAGCAGATTAGGGGATTGCTAAACAAATGCTCAGAGGGGTATGGTACAATCTGTTTCTATGCTTAGTGGATGGCTAAATCCCTCAAGGCTAAATGTAAAAAAGGAATTTCTGAAAAAACTATCATCTACCCTACAAGAAATATATCTTGACTGGCTAATAAAAAATAGGAAATAAAGGAGGCATTTCCTACCTTCTGACCCCAGTCTTACCTGAATGAATTTCAGACTAAATACTCAGAAAAGAACTGAACCAAAATGGTCCTTCCCAAACACAATCCCACCCCCAAGAAATGAACAAATATCATCCCTGGAAGGTCACATGACTATGAATACTCTGGGGAGACAAAATCCTATGACCCACAGAGAGCATAAAATGGTCTACCTAGTCAATAGTGGTAATCCTTTGTATCTTCCAAAAAAATTTCAGTTTTCTGACTTTCAAGTGCATATATACAATGATCTGTTTCCTTAATTAAGGGAACAAACATCTACTCAGCAATCTATTATGCCTTATTAATTCATTTAGGAAATCATTTTTTTATACAGTACAAAAATAAACTTTAGCCCAATCTGTTACCAGATTATCATGAATTCCAAATTAGTTGAGTCTACCTTAACAGAATTTTATTTTAAATTTTTCAAATCAAATGGCACAAGGGAATTGGATACAAAACTAATATCTTCTCCCTGAAAGGCTATTTTCTCAATTTCTCAAGGTGACTTTCCAGAACAATTCTTCCTTAGGCAAGATACTGGCATCAAAAATATCAGGCCCCATTTAAATGATATAGTTTTAAAAGATAACAAAAAAGAATCTCATTATGCTACAGACCTTTTGAGCAATGACACACTAAACTGCGCTTACCTTTACAGATCTTTCGCTGAGTGTTTAAATTTGGTATCATCAATTCCCTTCTTTACAGTAAGGCCATCCTTCTTGCTTTCAGCAACACCTCTGCAGTGACATCTAAGCTGGTATTGGCCTGATTCAGCTCTGAAGTGTTATCCAAGTTGTTGGGTGAGGACACAGTAACCTGGCTCTATGCAAATGATACATCACCCACATCCTGCATGCACTTTACACAAACGTACACACAAGTATGCACACATGTGCACATTCCTTCCCCTGTTCCTTCCCACCTACAGGCTTCTAAGTCCATTTTCTTTAGGGTCCAATTCCTGGGAAGATCCTCAACAGGCTGATCTTGTTAAAAGAGCAAAGTGAGTTTCTTTTTTAATGGGGGAATAGAACAAACAAATGCTTGTGAGCTTTTTGTTTCTTGTGCCAAATTCTGTGAAATTAAAAATGGGGATAGAAGAAAGTACAAACATTTTAAACATCTATTATTCAAGATGTAATTGTAATTCATAGATTTTCACTTAATATGTCCAGTTTCTAAAATATCCAATAGTTTTCAGATTATAGCAAAATAAAAGTTATAATCATCTTTGTTCTTCATTGTCATCATTGTCATCATCGCCATCATCATTATTTCACAATCAATGGTTAGGGGAAATAATTTATCCTGGCTTCCTTCTCTCTCTAAATCATTCTCCAAGGTAAGAAAGTATGGCGCCCATGACAAATTTGACTCTTTCATTCCATTTTATTATTAACATTCCTGCATCCCTCTGTGAAATGCATCTGCTTTTATCACAAAGAGTCTGTCTCAAGAATATAACCTCAACTTTCTCTTCACCAGTGTCCCCCTCCCCTCATAACTCATTTTAGGTTTCCAAATTTTTCTTTTCTTAATACCATAAGTTATATACTAATGGACTTTAGCAATGATCTTTCTTTCCCAATCAATTCCTGTTCCTTTCACTGGTTTCCATATTCTATTTCTGACTCTTATGCATTTACTTCTTTCTTTTCAGATATCCCATTGATCCAGTGTTCATTACTACTCATTATAATCATTCACAAAACTTCATTTTGTGACCAAGTCTTTTTCATCAAGTTATATTAACTTTTAGCAGAAAAATTAGTTTGCTTTGTAATCACTATTACCATAGTACTTCAAAACTGTAGTCTCCTCTTCTTTATCACCCATTTTAAAGAAAGGGAAGGTAGAGGATAGGAGAAGACAGCAAGGAAAGTGAAGGAGAATCACATTAAAAGAAGAAGTGAAAGGAAAAGGCAAAAGAGAATAAAGGGAAATGGAAAGGGAAATGAGAGGATGGGAGAGCAAAAAGGGAAGTTACATGTTTCACATAGTACTGTTATATGATGTTATAAGTGTCTAGTGTTTAGAACTCTATATCAACTCTCTTATAATTCCTAAGGATGCTAATCTTCTGAAAGTGCGGGAATACCACAGTTGAAATATCCTAACTCTGATACTGCTATTTCTCAAGATCATTTCTGGTGACGATTGCAAGTCCTTCACTTTTCTCCACCAATTCTCTGACCACCCATTAATATACAAACAGATGCACAGAATTTACAAAAGCTTTAAGTAGTAGGAGTTAAAAGAAATTTAATAAGCTCTACTATTCCTTTCTATTTCACTGGGTAGCATTTCCAAAAGAATCTGTCTATGGGAGATGGGAGAATTTAGCTATAGGAAAACTGCATTTTTTCAAGCTGATGATCAAAGACAAAATAAAAGGTGATGGAAGAGGGTGAGGAAGTATGATCTGTAATATAGGCAAAAGAACAGTAAACAAGGTTTATCTACTCAGTATCTTAATGATTCCTATTATTCTTTGAGATGATTTCATTAATAGTACCCCTTGTAACATAACAGTAAAAATTACAATCCATCCATGCATTCTAATACTGTGTGACTCTTACCCTTGTCAGTTAGTCAGAAACTTATCATTTGCCTATTATGCTTCAGGCATTGAGCAAAGTGCTGGAGATACAAAGAAAGGCAAAATACAATCCCTGTCCTCAAGAAGCTCATAGTCTAATGGGGAGACAACATGCAAACATGTACAAATGAGCTATATAAATAAGGAAAGCACTAGAATTAAGAGGGTTCAGGAGATGCTTTTTGTAGGAGAGGTTTTATTTGGGATTTGCAGGAAGCTAGTGGAACTGAGGAAGGAGAATATTGTAGGCATGGAAAACAGCCAATAAAAATATCTTATGATTGCTCCATAGTGTGTTTGAGATTATTCTTTAATTTTTTTGACATTTCACAGAAAAACAAAAAGAAGCATGCAATCAACTGGCTGATCTTTGCTCTTGATACATGATCAGACAACATCCGTTTCTGGTCATCATACATCTCTCTTTATAATATCCTTAATGTAGTTTCTCCTGCATCCCTTCATTGGTAATATGCTGTAGGCTACTCACATTAACCATGTGCTTCTCCAGTGTCTAGAAACTTTAATCCTTCCAAAACTCTAATACTGCATGGTCTGCATCTAAACAGCATCACTGGAAGCAGCATTCTTTTTTTTTTTAATGGGTCTTTGTTTCACAGAGAAGCTTAGGGTCATTTTAAACACTGTTCAGTTTCTCAAAGACAAGTCAGCTCATTTCTTTCAACCAATTTAATTTTGGGCCCAGTTGATTGTCTATTCAATGTCTGCTAAAGTTATATGCATGCATAGGCTAGTTTTACAAGCTATCCATCAAATTCTATGCCATCAGATAAGACATTCTACATTTATTAAATCTTTCCAAAGTGGAAAGAGTGAACTCTTTGGATGAACTATAATGTTCTTATTTAGGAGGTTCTATAATATTTTGAGGCTTGATGTAATCAGTCCAATGTCATTTACAAAGAGGGGCATCAGAAGGTGCTTATCATTTTAAGGGATTATCTTTTGAGACTTGACTTTATGCAAGACATTCTCCATGACAATGGCCAACATCTTTTACATCTCACTTGAGAATAATCAACAAAGTTTCAGCTGGGCTATTACATTTTCAGGTAAACTTTCATGATTTTGTCATATGTTTAAGAGATACTTCTTTTGGTCTCCATGTTCAGGAATTGATTTATATTGCTTAGATTTTTACATGAAATGATCATAGTCTGTATTTACAATTTCCCTTCCTTCAACTGTCACATTTTTCATCATTAATAAGTCAAGTAAATCCAGATGAAGTTATTTTAAATGCATGCCACAATTTTTTTTCATTTTTTTCAGCTTTGTATTTTTAATTTTTGTATTTTGTATTTGTATTCTTTACTCAAAAAACTTGTTGGTCTGACTGCATAAAAAAAGTTGATTCAGAAATGATCACAGCAAAAATGTAAAATTGTTAAGATTCAGTTCCTCCTGTAGTATTCCAAGCACTGGTCATTGACAAAAAAAAAAAAAAAAAAAATCTCACATTTTGAGTTCTAACTGCTAAATTAAACTATGTGATCCTTTCTCTTACTTTTCTCTCCCTCTGATGGCAGGACTGGGAGTTCCGGAAGGGCCCCAGCCAGAACTGGCTAGGGCAACTCCACATCTTCCATATTCAACATTCCTGACAATGTTTCGTTACCCTTTCCTCTTTTTATCTAGTCACTAAACTCCCATCACTATTTTGTTGAACTATATGGAATCCAGATTCTCTTTTCCATTCTGACCCTAATATGGACTCTCCTCTTCCCTTCTCATTGGCAGCAGGCCTCTCATGAGGCCTCCCTAAGGAGAAGCAAGTTAAGAACTTCTAGGCATTATCACTTGTAGCATTGCACACGTATACATATAACCACATGTGCATATATATATAAACACACATGTATATAGCTGCATGTGTCTGTACAAACATGTATATATACATGTGTATATACAGATACACATGCTTATATATATGTATATCCTTACATATAGACTTTTCCATTTTGGCTGTACATAAAGCACAGTACTTGGCCCACAGTAAGCATTTAATAAATATTTCTTCATTCATTCCATTAATTCATAAACACTCTCCATCTGAGAACTCCTGAGCATCCTGCCACAAT
Source organism: Sminthopsis crassicaudata (assembly GCF_048593235.1). Taxonomy (NCBI): domain Eukaryota; kingdom Metazoa; phylum Chordata; class Mammalia; order Dasyuromorphia; family Dasyuridae; genus Sminthopsis; species Sminthopsis crassicaudata. The sequence goes on along the minus strand of NC_133620.1, from coordinate 283,513,832 downwards.
CGTTACAAAAACAGAAGTGGCTTTAACAGAATATAAAATGTTAAGAGCTCAAAATGACCTTCTTTAAAAAATAAAGGTTCATATGTCCAAAAAGTTATGAAATCATGCATATCTTTGACCTAAGGACACCACTACTAAGCATGAATCCCAAATAAGATTAAAAAGAAAAGAGAAAGTATATGAACAAAAATATTTATAGCAGCTCTTTTCTCAGGGCAGAAAATTGAGAATTATTGAAAACAATTGGGGAATGCTGAATAAATTGTGGTATGTAATTTTGATGGAATATTATTCTCCTATTAAGAAATGAGAGCAGGATGTTCTCAGAATAACCTGGAAAATCTTCCATAAATTCAAGCAAAATAAAATGTACTGTGTACACAGTAATAGCAATGTTGTGGGATGATCAGCTATGAATGACTTTGCTATTTTCAATAATACAATAATCCAAGACTATTCTGAAAGACATATGCTGAAAAATGCCATTTTACCCAAAGAAAGAATTGATTGAAGGATACTTTTTTTCTTTTTCTTTCTTTTTTTTTTGAGGGAGAGAGATCTATGTTTTCTTTTGCAACATGACCTTTATGGAACTGTTTTATATAATTTCATATGTGCCTTCTCAGTGCAGGGAGCGAAGAGGGGGAAGGGACAGAATTTGGAACTTTTAAAAATTAGTTTTAAAAACAAATGCAAAAAATTGTAACTAGGGAAAATAAAAATGTTTTTTAAAAAAGAAAGAAAAAGAAAATGAAGGTTCATCCTTCTTTTTTCTTCTTAAATTCCTACCCCTGGAATTTATTGTTATTACAAAGAATCTTCTTACCATTTATCAGCTCCTAATTCCTTTCCTTTTAAATACCTTCTCAAAATTAATTTCCTACATAAATTTTTTCTGGGAATTTTTTCTACATTGTATCTTTACTCCAAAGTAAAAATACATCAAATTTCAAGGGCTATAAAATTTAACTGTCCAGATAATTATAACAATAACTACATCTGAGATTTGTCCTTTATCTGTTGTGTACTTGTTGCACCAATAAGAGTGACACCTTACTCATAAACATTTAAAGGTGAGGAGCCCTGCTGTGATGAATTCTTATAAACAAAAGATAATAAATCAACATCTGATTGTGAGATAAATCTTTTAAAGGATTAGAAGGAGGGAAAAAACAGGAAAATCTTATGCAAATTTTTTTAAAAGGCCAAGGGGGAAAAAGTAGTTAATTATGTTTTCAGTGGGATTCTTTTGATCATTGGGGTTTCAGTACAGTTTCCTTGATCCAAGTTTTCAAAGCTTAGATCAGTAGTTTTAATTCAAACATTTCCAACCAACATTAATAAGTATCATTTTTTAAACTGCTAAATAGAAGTAATTAAACCAAACTGGTGTGGGTTTCAGGGCCAAAGGCTAAATAGGCAGTTTTTTTTTCCTCAGGAGTTGTCTGGTACAGTCTCATTAAGCCTAGAGCCCCAGAAAAGGCTCCATTGGGAGAAAACTATCTCTATTATGAGGATTATTGCAATGTTCAGTCTCATCTATACTCTCTAGAGTGGCAGAACAGCCCCTCCTTCTCTTATTTGTTTGGTTGAAGGATTGCCAGAGAGAAAAAACACTCCCTCTTTGAAATTTATTCTGTACAAGTCGCCTTTTTAGAAATAACCCTCCCAGGTGCTGATATGAATATTCACTAGAGCACTCATAGCACAGAGGCCAGTTTCCCTGCCATGTACACTAATCCTTCAAAATGTATTCTAGGCAAGTTACCAGGGTAAACTCCTATATAGAAACAGTGTTTTCCTGTGATGGATATTGGATAGCTGGAAGGAATGGAGTGGAATGGAGGAGGCAGAGATGAATAAATCACCAGAGTGCCTATCTAAGGCACTGCTGCTGCTAGGACTTTCCAAATTAGATTCAAATATAAAATTAGGCTTCATTAGCAAATCTCACCCTGTGGATTTTATCACATAGCTTTTCTTTAGCTGGCTCACCCCTCTTCTATCAGAACAATAAATACTTATTTCCACTAAAATCCATTACCCAATCTGCTGGAAAGCTCCAACTTTATCTCATTGTCACTTAGTAAGCAGGGCCTACACAGGAGATTGATGGTTATCTATGTCAACAAAAAGCCCTCCAACACTGCTCTGGCAAGGTGCACCTGCAAACACTCAATGCTACGTTATTGTTCCTACTGACAAGTCAGAGAGGTACAAGGAAAGAAGGTAAATTGTTTAGGTTTCTCTGAATCATTCCACTATTGCACCGATTTCCTAATAGTGACTATTGAGTCTCATGCCAAGGAACAAAGAAAAGATAAGTAATATATCAGAAGCTGTCACAAAGCCAGGACAATCTGTCTTAAGTCATAGAAGACAATGTCAAAAATTTTATTCACCTCAAATAAAGACTATGATGATCCTTAAGATACAAGGGCCAAAGCTAGGAGATTCTTGAGCAGAAACAGGAGTTTATGAGATACTAGTGATGTGGGTTATAGTCCCTTTAAGATTCCTTTCTGATTCCCAATCCTCATGGCTGAAGAAGCTAGGACAAATCCTGGTCAAAAGCACCCTTTTGAATTCCAATAGGAGATATCCAGGCTCTCCTAGCCCCAATCGGATCTGAGCCAACTTGGGCTGTTCCAGCCCCCATTCCCAACCCCCATCCCAAGCACAAACAGTTTCCTTCTTATCTAAAAACCCATTGAATTCTATTCAAATTCTAATCCTGGCTGAAGCTCAAGCCAAAAGCCAACCTGGGACTCCACCCACCAGCCCCTTCAGATTATCAAAAGCCCTCCTATTATAAAAGAAGCAAAACTGGAGTCCACTCTGCAGAGATCCCAAACATGGCATCCTTATGCCAGTCATGTCAAGGGTTTTTGCCCACTGGACCTATAGTTCTGGTGCCCTTTTATCTCTACCCTCAACTTTACTAACATATACAGTTGCTACAGCTATATTGTTCCCAACTCCATGGATTTTCATTTTCAATACTGCTTCAGAGTAGAAGCTTCAATATAAAACATCTATTTCATGAAAGGCTGATCTTTTATTCTTTCACCTGCTTAAACAGGCAGTATGTGTAAGAAAAGGAACTGGGATTCAAATAGAAAAATAATAATGACATCACCAAACAGAGGGCGTGGGGTAATAAATAACAAAGATATGGTTTAAACTAAGATTTCAATACAGCCTAGAAATGTCTAAAATTTCTTTCTTCTGTTGACTGTGTTTATATTTTAATAGAATTCCAGGGAACAGTCGCAAATGAAATCTTTGGCTAGACTGACGATAGATAGTTTCTGTCTCTCTTATTGTGGCAATTATACAGATTGCTCTAAACTAGTCTTTCACCCCACATACCTAATATTTAATTTAAAAGCAAAAGGTTGAGGCTGAGAGAGGAAACAAAGTCATTTCATTTAAAAAAAAAATCAAAGCTAAATACAAATGTCTAGTTTTCAGAAATGGTGATGGGTTTTCCTTATTTCTTTGTTTCTTCTCTATTAAATATGTGTGAAAAGGCAAGCATAGGTCAGAAAAACAATGATATGGCTACGTAATCTAATTTGTTCCAGAAATATTATAATTATAATGAAATAGAAGAGATACATAATGTTTACTTAAATATATCAAAATAAAACACAAAAGAAACATGAGCCAATCTGAGGGTAACAGATGGACATCCTTTGAACAGAAGTTTTTACTATATTCATAGTATTCTTCATTTATCTAGGTTGAGAATTTCTGAGATTTTCTCCACTGGTGCAGTTGGATTTTAATGATCCATCTAGACTTTCATACCAGGTCTTATTCTGCAGGAACTACAGGTAAACATTTTGCCAGATCAATAGCCAGGGCCCCAGACCAACAGCCAGGGCCTCAGACCATAACCATTGCAAAACTATAGGTTGTATTTGGATTTCCAATGCTTTGGAAATCTTTCCAAAGAATATGGGGGGGACTTTTTCTCTCTTTCTCTCTCTCTTTCTTTTTTTCTTTTTTTTTTAGCATTCGGATTATTTTACTTCTCTTGCTAAGGTCAAATAAAGTCCCAATTAATGATGTTAAAGAACTGACCTAGGATGTTTTTTGAGAGGCAGTAGGAAAGGACACTGAATTTGAAATCACAGGATCTAGTTTCAAATCTCACCTCTTTCACATATTATGCAATTTTTTTTTTTCATTTATCAAATGGGAAGTTGGAGCTGGATGGTGTAGTGGCCCTTAAAATGTATGAGCCTATCCTATTATTGCAGGACTGACCTGGGCACTGCCCTTCACTACTGTGAACAGTGAACAAACATTCCTCATTTTCTCCTGAATTTTTAAAAGTATCAGTGAAATACTCTGGTTGTCTACCTGTCATTCCATTTTAGCGTGCCTTTCAGCTTATGGACCTGCAAATTTAGTCCAGAGACCAAAGGAGTACAGGAGGGACTCTGAAGTTTCAATTCTTGAGGAGAATTCCATTCACTGATCTTCAGATGGTAGTGTGCTCTTGCCAAGGTTCCCCCCCCCCTCCTAATTTGATGATTACCAAATAACTTATTACTTTTTAATTTATTAAAAAAAAACAAAAAACACCACTACCACAAGGGGCATCTAGGTGGAGTAATGATTAGAGCACTAGCCCTGAAGTCAGAACGACCTGAGTTCAAATCTGGCCTCAGTCACTTAACATCTCCTAGCTGTATGACCCTGGGCAAGTCACTTAACCCCAACTGCCTCCCAAAAAAAAAAAAAAAAAAAAAAAAAAAGTAAGCTAAATTGTAAAATCTAATCTTTTGAATAAAGCAGTATTTTCATAGTCTAGAATGGCTGACATATCAGTTAAATTCAACTTTACTACATAGTGTTCAGGGTTGGTAAACAGGCAGTTTTTAGACAGCTGATCAGGAACATCCCTGAAGTAAAAGACCTTTATAAATGAAGAGTGCAAAGTGATGACTCTAGTCAATGTCATGAATATAATGCTACAAAGAAAAGAATGCTGTTAAAAGTTAGTCCTGGAATAGTTCCCTGTGATGCTATTTTTGAAAATAGTAAGTAAATGGTATAAACACATTTAAAAACCCTTTTTCAACTGGAAAAAAAAATTAATGGATAGCATTGCTCGCTCCTCCTTATTGCAGGTACAGCTTTCAAATATGCAAAAATTTCTGTGATCTTATTTTTTTTTCCAATGATAAAAAAATCACAACCCTTCCAGATACCTACTTCTCTTCTGTAACTTATCAATGTTCTCCAAATGTCTGCCACTAGACTTTAAAAGTAGAGGCATTCCTCACTTTCTCCTGATTTTTTAAAAGTACTGTGAAATACTCTGGTTATCTACCTGTCATCCCGTTTTAACATTCAGGATTCTCAGGAAATTCCTTAATGACTTTACTCCTGTTTTTTGGAATTCCCCATTGGTTATATATGGCAACCTGTTTAAAGACATATTTCTACTACCCTCCATGTAATATTTAGTTTTAGTTCTCCAAAGGCAATTGTATTTCAAGTTTTATTGCCATATAGCAATTTTCCTAAAGCACAGGTCTTATCATGTTACTTCCAAATCTAATGAATATCACTGGCTCTTTAATCCTTTCATAGCGTGGCCCATTTCTACTTTTCTGGATTTTCTACACTTTACACCTTACCCTGACCCATCTGCTGCTGCCTCACACATAGCAATGTCTCTCCAAACTTTATGCCTTTTCATTAACTGTCTTACATGCCTAAAATGCTCTTCCTTCTTACCTCCACCTTCTGGCTTCATTTAAGATTAAGTTCACAGCCTACCTTCTTAGGTCAAGAGACTGACCTTTCCTGATCACTCCTTAATTCTAATGGTGCTCCTCTGAGATTACCACCTTCCATTTACATTGAATAGATCTTATATTACATAGTTATTTGTATGTTGTCTCCCAATTAGAAATGGAAGATCCTTAAGATCTACTGTTTTTGCCTTTTTTTTGCATGTCTAGAGTTTAAACACAGTAACTGGCAGAGAGACCTTAATAAATGCTTGTTGCCTGAATGATACTATCAATAGAATGTCAGTACTGAAAAAATAAATGAGTTTGCTTTTGCAGCAAGTTTTGGTCAGTAAAGAAGTTTTGTTCTTTGTTGAAAGTAATCTTTTTATGCACTCCTGTTTTTCTTCAATTCAACTTGTTCAAATACACTTGTGCCTGACCTCTTCCTACTTGTCTTTACCAGAAAAACAAACTGTTGGACAAGCTCTACCATGATGAAAGATATTTTTTCATTGCCTTGGTCTTTCCCATATAAACAGAAAGACTGGCCTTTTTTGTGTTATTTTGCATCTCTTGCAGTAGGTTCTGCAATGTTCTAGCTCTTGATGCAATCAGCACAAAGTCACCTGAAAACCTTATTATCTATAGGAAACCTCTTTGATTTGAATGTGGTGCTGAAAACTCTACCATCACAATGGTAAATCCAGCATTGTCAGTAAAATCCCTCTATGGTGAATACCATCACTACAAACCTATTTTTCAGATCTCAAAGGAAGGATCATTACAAACGAACTTTTGTTAATCTGGGATCTTGAACAATGAATATTTCTTTTCCTCTGTCCATGTAACTATCTAAAAGAAATTACTTGATTTTTTTCCTTCAACTAGAGAAAGAAAGAGGCAAATCAAGGTCTTTAAAGGCCTAAGATTTTGCTGAAATTACTCATATCCTCCTTTTCTACATCTTAAGTGACTCCATGTCAAAGACACACAGTGCCAGGGTAGAAGCAAGACAAGAGCAGAGATGACAATAACAAACTCCTGTTTCCTCTTATGTGATCCAGATCTCACTTTCTCACTTGCTATTTCACAATAAGAAAAGCTTCTTTCATCTCTTGGTCTTACAGAGAATGTAATCTACTGAGATATAGATATTTTCATTGCTATTTACTGTTATTAAATCCTACATTTCTAAGTGTATCCTCAATCTCCTTCCAGAGAGGCTTCTATAAAAGAGAATGAAAAGGAGAGGAAGAAGAAATAAATTTGTAAAACTAACCAAAACATAAAAATTCTGATGTCATATGTGGGTGTATATCTATGGTGCCTACCCTCTGCAAAGAAGCAGAGTTTTCCCATACCTCTTTTTGGAGGTTATGCTTAGCTATTAAATTTTGTAACTTTCTGGTCCAGTTGTTTTGTAGTGGTTGTTCTTTACATTTCCATTGTTGTCAGCATTGTGTATATTGTTTTCTTGGCTCTGCTCATTTCATTCTGCATCAGTTCATAAAGTCCTTCAATGCTTTTCTACACTGATCATGTTTGTTTCTTGCAACACATTAATATTCTATCATATTCTCATAGCATAAGTGCTTTAGCCATTTCCTAGATAATGGCATATTACTTTGTTTCCAATTCTTTGTTATCACTGAAAGGACTGCTCTAAATGATTTGGAGTACTCTGTGAATACAGTTTCTTTCTTTTTTTGTCAGTGACTTCTTTGGAGTATATATCTAGCAGTTGAATCTTTTGATCAAAGAGTATGGATAATTTAATCACTCTCAAATATATTTTCAAATTGAATGAATTAAAAAAATTAGTTTGAGGCATTGTGCTAAACACTAAGGACACAAAAAATAAGCAGCACGACAGACAATACTTGCCCCCAAGGAGCTTACATTCTAATATATAAAGACAATATAAATGGGGAGCTGGAGTTGGAAAAAGAAGTTATGTGTAAAACAGCATGGCTCCAGAATGCAAGCAGCATAATTTAGAGATGACTGAGAAGTGAAATGGTAGACCTGGGACTAGGCAAAGTAAGGTAAAAGCTCACCAATTAGAGCCCAGTATCCCAGGGGTAGGAGTCCAAATTCTGGTGGGGGGAGGAAGAGACTAGAGTGCAGTGCAGCATAGCTTGGAGATGGCCAGGAAGTGGTAGTCTGTAAATTGTTTTATAGAATGGTTGTGCCAACTCACAAGGACAACATTTTTAAAAAGAGAAGCGGAGTGACATAGGTTTGAAGGCCAGACTTGAACACAAAAAGACTTCGTTTCATGTTCTGCCTTAGATATATATGCTCATTTACTTGTTTATGTGAACATGGTAAGCCATTTAACCTCTAAAATGATCTAGTAAACTCTTTAAGACTATAAAGTTGTAGAAGAGTTGCTGAGTTGCATCAGTGTATAGTTTCCATACTGGGAGTTTCTCTACATACATACATGTAGTTTTCCTACATGATGAACTCCCTGGAACAAACAAAAAAACTTAAACTCAAAGACAAACAGCTCATATAATGTAATCATTTGTCAGTATTATTTTTTAATAACATTTTAAATAAATTATAATAAAAACCTACCACAATCATAAAATCTTGGTGTAATACCATTTAGATCAACCACTTATATTTCCAGGAAACAGCTGATTTTTACCCCACCATTGTCATTTTTGCAGAATCAAAATGAAGGATGTGTTCACATAATTGGAAAAAATGAAACTTTATTAAATTAAGTATCTTAGTTAACAGTTATCATATATATGGAACATATATTTTCCAAGAATTTTGGGACATTCTAAAATATACCTAATAATAAAATTATACTGAAAAAATTTAATCTTTCTCTGATAATTCAGAAAGCATTTTAGGATCTTGAACTGACTCCTTTCACTATTTTGGTGAATAGCTTACTATACGTAGCAAAGATTTCTTTGGTATAGTTATACCAAAAAACAAACAAAAAACCCAAAACGCTGCTTCAGATTAAATTTCATATAAAGAGACAAATAAAACACATGTAATCAGAAAGACTTCTCATTTTGGTTTTAAGCTGTTCAGTAAGTAATAACAAGTTTGTTGTTAAAAGCTGGATATGATTTAATTACTGTATATATTTAAGCCCCAGGACAAAAGGGCATTAAAAAAAAAAATTACAGGACCATGGAGTTAGAACTGGAAGGGACTTTAAGACAATGAACATTTTAAAATGAATAGTATATTTTCTTCTCTTTGAGTGAGACTCAAGGGTATAACAGAAGAGATAAAAGAAACCAAATCAACAAGGAGGTTCTTTTCTGGTTCAAAATGTGCATTATGATATTGAGGATGGATATAAAGGCCTCCATGTCTGGGGGGCATTGGAAAATGCAGAATGTGTTAAATGTTTTCTCTCAAGCTGTTACAAGACACAAATAGACTTCTCATGACTTGGCAATATGCAAGGCCTTTTTGGAATAGGAATTTCAAATCTGACTCTGTCATGTCCAGGATAAAGAGATAGTAAACTGAATAAAAAAGTCAATGGAGTGGTCATGAGGTCAATAGTCTAGAACAGGGGTTCTCAAACTACAACCCATGGCCAGAGGCCCCCACTGAGGATGTTTATGCAGCCCACCCAGTTATAGCAAATGGGCTGAGGGGTAGAGACAGAGTGTGAGTTTTTGTTTTTACTATAATCTGGCCCTCCAACATTCTGAGGGACAGTGAACTGGCCCGCTATTTAAAAAGTTTGAAGACCACTGGTTTAGAATGTGGAAAAATACCAGCCCATTAAGATTGGTCTAAAAATATTTATTTTTCCACATATTCATCAGCACCTACAGTAAGAGCTAACATAATTTGCAAAATTTGTAGCCTTTCATTTTCATTTTACAATTACATTTTACAAGTTATACTCTAGTTTTTTTATGCTTCACTAAGGAACTAAGCACTTGAGTGTCTACCCAGGAAAGTCACCAAAAGAAGGGCTTTGAGGGACACTGGTCAGAACATAATCTCCCTGTGAAAGGGGAAGATGCAAAGTGTATATAGTAGGCAAGAATTAACTTTAATTCAAGGCTTCTACTTAAACCTCAGACTGAAAAAGGTTGAAATCATTAAGTGTTGAAATGACTGGTTTTCTCCTCTGAAAATTCAAGAAACATATCTGAAATGCCACTAGAATGCACCAAAAGCATCTTTACAATAAAATAAATATTTGCCTCTAGAAAGAATTTGCCTGGGGAATCTAGAGAATTTTGAAATTATAGTGGAATATTGCTATGAAAATCATTCAAGGACTATCCCTAAAAGAGCATTCCACTTTCATAGATGAAACAGATACATTAAGTCTTTCACAAATTAACTCTTTCTTTCCATTCTTCAGAATAATTTTATTCATTTAATAATTTAAAAAATATTAGGGTAATTTATTGTGCTAAATGAGGAAATTTTTAGCCAGTATGTTAAGAGATCTCCCTAGGAGAAAAAAAATGACAAGCACATCTTTTTTTTTTGGTCCATCCCAGTAGTAGTAGCTTGAAAAACCCAAGCAGTAAATCATGAGGAAAAAATAAATATTAAGAAAGAGCCTGACATGCCATTCATTTGATACTTTGAAGGGAATTTTCTTGTATAATTCTGATAACTATTAGTGTACTAGAAAAGTCTCAAATGACAACTCTGGAAAATTACTGAAGTATGTACAGAGGATACTGTTGTGTATAAAACGCCAAGCCAAATAAACTGGAAGCTTCCATTGTCTTCTTTATGAGTGAATTTTTCTAAACAAGGATTTTTTTTTTCTTTCAAATTCTCAAGCTATATTTTATGATGACTAGGTATTAAGTTTCCCAAACATTTCAGAGTGATAAATGGATGAAATCTGTAGTAAATCTACACACATAAACTAACAAATACATTTTTGGAGCATTTAACCTTTTCTGTTTTTCTAAGGCACATCAAAATTCCACAAGCTCTTCTATATTTTTAAGCACTCAAATTCATTGCTACAGCAATCTTTTTTTTTTTTTTTAAACTTTGAAAACTTGTAAAGCAGAAATAACTAATACCTTTATGCTACAGCCCAAACAATACTGCCTAACTTCCAGGCTTCAGGATTTGTGGTCCATAAAGTGCCACAAGTCAGACCCTAGAATCTACTGGGAGATATGAATAAGAGTTTTCAATCCATGTTTGTTAGAAATCAAAGTTCCAAGGTACGAGGGTCTGAGGATAAGAGAAGTGGTGATGCTGATAGTTATAGGTAAGAAACTATACCAAATACCTATTAAATAAAATCATGAATCAGTGAAATGAAGTAGTCTGTCTTGGCTTTAGGTTTGTAAATGAGGATGCAATATACTATGAATACATTTCACAAAATGTCTTAAAAATTTGACCACAATTATTATTCTAGGACATAGGAATTTTATACACACACACACACACACACACACACACACACACAAAATTAAAATATTTGTAGTATTCTTCAGATAAAGAATTTTCTCATTGCTAGTTATAAAAGATACTTTCCAAATAAATATAAATGGTTGACTTTTTTTTTTGGTTTGATTTGATTAAGGCAGTCAGACAGATAAAAGATGGAACCATCACAGGAAATATGGACATCTCCTACCTGTGTCAGTATCAATGTCTAAACTTAAGAGCTTAATTTCAGGCATTTGCTTTCAATGCCCAACTCATTAGTAATTCCCTTACATACTCAGATTAAACATTTTTCCCTAAGGAAGGAGAAGATGCAAAGTGTATATATATAGTAGGCAAGAATTAACTTGAATTCAAGGCTTCTACTTAAGTCTCAGACTGAAAAAAGTCAACATCATTAAGTGTTGAAATGACCGAATTTCTCCTCTGAAAATTCGAGAAACACACTTGAAGTGCCACTAGAATGCACCAAAAGCATCTTTACAATAAAATAAATATTTGCCTCTAGAAAGAATTTGCCTGGGGAATCTAGAGGATTTTGAAATTATAGTTGAATATTGCTATGAAAATCATTCAAGGATATCCCTAAAAGAGCATTCCACTTTCATAGATGAAAGACACATTAAGTCTTTCACACATTAACTCTTTCTTTCCATTTTTCAGAATAACCTTATTCATTTAATAATTAAATATGGTACAGTGGAAATATACAGAGGATTGGAGTTAAGAGAGCTGTGGAAAGGATTCCTGCATTGGCCATGAAATGGAAGAGATGAGTCAAGTCACATAATGTTCTTGAGCCTGTATGCTCCGCTGGAAAATAGGAATAATAATACTGTATAACAATAATTTCTTAATAAGGCTTTCAAGAGGTAGTGCATTACTCCTTATGGAAGGCCAGATGACTACTTCTCAGCAATATTGTAGAAGAGATCCTTGGTCATGTGCAAGCTAGATAAAACAGCTTCTGAGATTTCTTTAACATTTAATTAATAAAGGCATTCTCAAAAGCATAAGATAATTCAATCTTCTATCCTCTCCACATCATCTTCCATCTTTATCAATGAAATCCTTTATTAAATGTGTTATTAAAAAAGGGTCATATTGACTGATCTGAAGTTGTTGTTTATTCACCTATCTTTAGGAAAAATGAAAATGGGCAGCAGAAAGATGGTAAGAAATAAGAAGAGAGCAACAAACTGAATAATTAGCCTTCAGCATCCCACCCCTTCCCCCTTTCTGTCCCTAAGTACAAGTTATATAGTGACATACCAATGAAAGATCAGCTAAACCTGTAAGGGTCCTTTAAATGGGCGGACACAGTGCATCGGGAGATTTGAGTCCCCCAGGAAGTAATCTCTGTGGATATTAGGACTGCCTTGTAGGGGGGATATTGGCCACCTTGAGATAGCTTCGTAATGGGTGACTCTCTCGCTGATTGGCTATGTGTGTCACCTCACAGGCCCTTTATAAGCCCACTGCAGGCAGCAGTTGTTCTCTTTAACCTGGCGCTCTTTACCCTGGCTCTCTAGCCTGGGTGGCCAAGCCGAGATGGGTAGCCAAAAGAGGTAAGGATTTTGGTAGTGAATACGTGGGTCTTCTGACCAGGTGTTCACTCGGGAACCAACAAGTCAGGGCATCAAGTCAGGGCATTATGTGAGTAGATATAATAAAGGCTTTTAAGATTACAGGTGGCTGTTCTACCGGTTATTAAGCTATAGATTCAAGAGATCGTGGCTAGAGACCTTTGAAGGCCTCAGAGGAGGTGAGCCAGGTAGAGTTGACACTGCAAAGGTCAGTGGTCAAAGGTACTCTGTTGGGCCTAGGGCAGACTAGTAATTGTAACTGCCAGGAGGGCATGTTACATAAACCTTTAATTTTAGAACAGGAATTCAGAAAAGAAAGAAAAATGTCTTGCAATGATTATGAGATAGGGCATGGCATAGCTAAAGCTTAAGAAAATATCCCCCCCCCAAGAAAAACAACAATCCCAAACACAATGGCTACTGCTAGTTTTTAACTATCTGTAATAACCATGAAACAAATCCTGATTTTTGGTTCAGTGATTTTGTGCCAGATTAATTCCTGTAAGTGGTAAAATCTTTTTTTTTTCCTACTGCAAAATAAAAATAATGCTATTCCTATAGAACAATAAGATTATGAATACACACGCACACACATACACACACACACACACACACACACACACACACACAGAACATACTTTAGGATAAACTCATTTCATCCTAATGCACTACATTAATTTATTTTCTGAGAAATTAAAAATGTTTTGCTATCATTAACTCCTTAATGCTCATAATACTCAATAAGATAATGGGGTTTATCACATGTAATATGTATGGGATTGCCTGACATCTAAGGAAGGGAGTAGAGGGAGAGAGGGGAAAATTTGGAAAAATGAATATAAGGGATAATGTTATAAAAAAAATTACTCATGCATATATATTGTCAAAATTTTTTTATTAATTTTATAATTATAAAATTAATAAAAAGATATTAAAAAAAGATAATGGGGTTTATTTTGCTATTTCTTATCTACAGTGTTGCATTTCTGGACAGACTAAAATTTACTTACAATAAGGTTTATTATGTGCAGCATTAGGGTGGTGTTATTTACAGTGCTACACATATCAATTACAAAACTATCACCTTCAAGCTAATATAAAAAGTTAATTTAATTGACTATTTTATAATTAGAGTTTCAATAAAGCACTGTCATATATTTAGCTGGAAAACACTGGATGACTGCACCACTTAATACCTAACATATTAAGTTTTTTGAACTAACCTGAAAATACTTAAAAGGATATTACTTAGTTGAAAGATATGTCTTGAACTAGGATGACAAAGGATCTATATACCACAAATTAAATTGACATAAGTAGTTATTACATCTCTTTCCTGGTCATTTTATGCGGCCAGGTCTTTACAGATTTGTTATTTAAATTCTGTTTTGAAAATGACATGAAATTATATAATGACTTCTCAATTAACCACTTTCAAGACACAATGCTAGTAATGTCTTTTTTTAAATTCCTAAATAAAACAGAGGATACTTAGCCGAGCTTGTAAACCCAATAATTCTAAGCATAAAACCTTTAATTGTTAAGGATAGCCAGAAATATACTTGAGATTTTGGGGGGAAAGGGGGAGAAGGGGGGAGAGAGAGAGAGAGGCAGATAGGGAGAAGGAGATTGTAAATTGTTTGCTCCAAGAGGAGTTTTTGTATACTACAACTTGGCTGCTTGTTTTATCCAAAAAAAAAAAAAAAAAAATATATATATATATATATATATATATATATATATATATATATATATATATATATAAAAAAAAATCAACTAAAGGAAAAGAGGAAAGCTACTTTTTAAAGCACTGATACTTTTATCCACAGGAACAAGAAAGCTCATAGAATTGTGCTTGCTAATGATTAGATTTTTTTTTTTTAAATTCATTTTTCCAAATTATCCCCTCCCTCCCTCCACTCCCTCCCCCCGATGGCAGGTAATCCCATACATTTTACATGTGTTACAATATAACCTAGATACAATATATGTGTGTAAATACCTTTTTCTTGTTGCACATTAATTATTAGCTTCCGAAGGTATAAGTAACCTGGGTAGATAGGCAGTAGTGCTAACAATTTACATTCGCTTCCCAGTGTTCCTTCTCTGGGTGTAGTTATTTCTGTCCATCATTGATCAACTGGAAGTGAGTTGGATCTTCTTTATGTTGAAGATTTCCACTTCCATCAGAATACATCCTCATACAGTATTGTTGTTGAAGTGTACAGTGATCTTCTGGTTCTGCTCATTTCACTCAGCAACAGTTGATGTAAGTCTCTCCAAGCCTCTCTGTATTCCTCCTGCTGGTCATTTCTTACAGAGCAATAATATTCCATAACCTTCATATACCATAATTTACCCAACCATTCTCCAATTGATGGACATCCATTGTCTTCCAGTTTCTAGCTACAACAAAAAGAGCTGCCACAAACATTTTGGCACATACAGGTCCCTTTCCACTCTTTAGTATTTCTTTGGGATATAATCCCAATAACAGCAATGCTGGGTCAAAGGGTATGCACAGTTTGACAACTTTTTGGGCATAGTTCCAAATTGCTCTCCAGAATGGCTGGATTCTTTCACAACTCCACCAACAATATATCAGTGTCCCAGCTTTCCCACATCCCCTCCAACATTCATTGTTATTTGTTCCTGTCATTTTAGCCAATCTGACAGGTGTGTAGTGGTATCTCAGAGTTGTCTTAATTTGCATTTCTCTGATCAGTAGTGATTTGGAACACTTTTTCATATGAGTGGAAATAGTTTCAATTTCAAATGATTAGATATTAATTGTATGGACTGGCCAAAATATTTAGTGTGCCTAAGAATAGTCAGAGGCCATTAACTTTTCAGTGTAGTCCTTTCTAGGGCACAAGAGAATTGTTATTAACAGAGGATTAGAGTCACATTTATTGCTAGGATTAAGAGTGTCATTGAGCATACTCTGCAGTCTTTGCTCCTCTACCTAGTTACAAGCATACAGAGCTACAAACAAGAAATAAAGCTAATTCTTCTAAAAAAATTCAATTAGCACAGGTATCCCCATTGTCTCTAATTATCTTCATGTATTTTTAGGAAGAAAAGCTGCAGAAAGAAGTATGGTATTATCTCACATTATTTAAATTTCAGCCCTCCTGGACACCAACTACAAAGAACCTTAAATTTAAACTTCTAAAGGCCATCCATAAACTGACCATTGGCATATATGGGAGTTTAGGAAGTGTCTACGTTAAAACATAATGGGTTAATACATTTTTTTAAGAAAAAAGAAAATCTAATGTTCCTCTCTTACAAAGAAAATATTTGAGATTTCCAGAATTTTTTTTTTTACCCTCTCAGAATGACATGGCTTTAGTTTTTCTTCTCTGTAGTGCTTTAAGTGCTAATTCAAATTCTCGAGATCTTGTCAGCTATAGTGACTAGAAAAGCAAGTCAGTCATCATAGGCAATAGAAGCTGCAGGTCAAATGTCATTGACTAATCAACCTGTCATTGGTCAATTACCTATCCCTTGAAAAAGTGCCACAGATCTAGTTTCCTATCAATAAATGTCTATCTAGGCACATTAGTTGCTTCTCACTGAAACTTGCCAAAATTTCCAACACTGTCCACAGCCATTGGTAGTTGAAAAATCTTTCCTACTCCCTCTTAATCATGTCACAGAAGAGGCAAATGCAGTCCCTGACAACATAATGTTAGTTTCACAGAGACGTGTCTCCTTGAATGCTCAACCACTTACATAGGGCTTCAATTGCATGGATTTTCTAACTGCAAAAGCAATAGCTGGCTCAAGTTGGAAGCTGGAGGTTTTAAACTGTGCAAAGACACACATTTCTGCACTCTTAGTTATTTTCATGCATTTCCCCCCCTCTCAATTTCACATCTTAATCAGAAATGGAAGAAATTTGGAGTAAACATTCCCATTTCAAATTTAAGAAGAAATCAAAAGAGTATATATTACCTGTTTCAAAATACCTTTTCTTGATAGTGGCTTTGAATGGGCATCATCTATCATTGTAAATACCATTTTATTGCATGAAACCCAGGAATGCTTCATTCTATTTATTTAGTAAAATAGACTATATTTATCTGGGTAACTTTGTTCATCACCCTCTTAATTCTATTATTTCTGCCTACCTAGGAATAGTCACTCCACTTTCTTTCAGTGAAAGGTCCCTCTAAACTCTGAAAGGCTTAATGACAGAAGGGTGGAATTCTTTTCTACTGCTTAGAAGCAAAGAAACAATGGAAAACTAGTCAACTGGCATTTCTCTTGGGGGTCATGGTTTTGTGTTTTGTATTCAGAGGAGATAAAGTCAATAGAGGAAATAATGATGTGGGAAGAAGATAAGTATAAGCTAGTAGTAGTCTACCTGGTTGATTCTTTCTGGTTGCTCTGAAACCTTAAATCCCAGGAGAAATAATATAAAAAGGTAAGGTGGAAAGAATCCTATTTCGCAGCACCCAGCATGATATTTCTATTACCCTTTAGAATATTAGCTGAAAAAAACTAGAAAGTGGAAGAATGGGGATGCTAAGGAAAACAGTAATCCAGGGGTTTTAGCACTCTGGCTACTCTCCTAACTGAGTATTGGAACAATAGGAAAAGCTTCTTAGGAGGCAGCTCAACACACAACTCTGTGGAGCAGCCTGAGCCTAGACTTTAATAATGTGAGTCTACATATGTGATTTCTAGCCCAAAAGTCAAATCAAGAAATTAAGACATACTGGCTCCAGAAAGATTACTGTATTAATACTTGTACTAAAACTACATAAAGAAGATTCTTCATAATGGGATTGTGTATCCCAATCTTAGTGAACATAAAAACTTCAGAGAAAAAAAGTAATAGCTACAAACTCTAAAATACATGAGTAAAAGGAGAATCTAAAACCTGAAAAATCTTATACCATTATGAACAATTTCAAAGACAAAATGGAAGAAATATTTAAAGATGTTAACATACTGTCTTTGGAGATAGAGTTTTTTAAAGAACCCAAATACATATACACACACACACACACACACACACACACACACACACGATTCAAGGAGAGACAGTGCTATCCAATCAAGGGCAAATACCTAAGAATGTTACAAAGATATAAGTCAGAGAAGCTAAAACTCAGGTGTGGAGGTATGACACCAAAAAGGGTTTCTTAAATAATACATTTTATACTGGAAGAACAAAAAGAATTCTCTTTTTGATTAAAGAAAAGGTAAAATGAAATAGAGAAGGCAGAACTAATCTAATCCTCTTTGCTTCTAGTTTCTTTCCCAGAAAGGAAAATGGTCCTCAAATGGAAATGGATAGGAAAACATCTCCAATTTATTCTTTAAATTGCTGTTAGAATAATCACCCTATTTTATAACTAAATCTGTTGGATTAGTACCCATTCTAGGTATGGGGGACAGGATGAAATATTTTGGTTTTGGAACAGGAAGCCAATGTCATCGGACAGAAAAGTTAAAGGAGTTAAAGAATAAAACGATCGGAAAGATGGGGTGGGAGTGAGAGTAGGAATAGGGCTAGATTATGAGGACTTTTGAACTAGATTTTATATTTGATCCCACGGAGTTAACTGAGTAGAATGGGTTGGTGGTTTGGTTGAACCTTAGTTTGAAAAAAATAAATTTGGTGCCTAATCAGACGATGTACTGGAGTAAGGAGAGACTTGAGTTAGGCAAATTCACTATTGCAATAATCTTAAGTGTGAGATGATAAGAGTCTGTATCAGGGCATGGCAACATTAGAGGAAAAAAGAGGTCATTTTAAAGAGCTGTTACAAAGGGAAATCAATGGGTCTTGGCAATAGATTAAAAACAAAGATTACAAGAAAATGAGAAATGCAGGATGACACCTAAGTTGTGAGCTTGAGCAACTAGAAGGATAGATAGGAAAGTTGAGTGGATAGATAGATAGGAAAGTTGAGTTGAAGGATAGATAGGAAAGTGAGGGGCACTTAAAGGAAAATTTAATGAGTTCCATTTTGGATCTGTGGATATCTACAGTTTGAGATGTCTGAAAGGGAGTTAGAGGTGTGAGTTTTTAGAATCATCAGCCTGGAGATGGTAATGAAATCCACAGGAGTTGATAAGATCACCAAATAAAATAGTATAGAAAGAGACAAGAGGACCAAGAACAGCACTATTCCAGATATTTTACAAATAGGAGAAGAATCAGAAGTGTTCTGAAAACCTAGAGAGAACAGCAAGGAGGAATGATCAACAGTGTCAAAGATTTCACAGAGATAAAAAAGAATTGGTCCTGAGAAATTATCACTGTATCAGGCAGTTAAGAGACCATTAGTAAAACTTTGGAGGGAATCGTTTGGGTGGAATGATGACTATTTTTTAAGGGCTTAAGAAAAGAGTGAGAAGAGAGAAAGTAGAGGCATTTATTGTAATTGGGCTTTTCAAGAAATTTAACTTCTTTGGAAGGATCAAGTGAGGTATTTTTGAGGATGGAGGAAAAGAGGTATATTTGTAGACAGTAGGAAAGGAAATCAGTAGACAAGTTGAGAAAGACAGGAAGAGAGGGGAATGATAGAGGGGCAATCTCTTGGAAGAGACAGAAATGAAAGGGAACAGTTAGAAGGATTTATAGCCTGGGTAAGGAGTAAATTCACCTCTTTATGCTAATCAGGATTGAAGGAAGGGATAGTAGCAGAAGAGATATGAGTGATAGAAGAGGGAGCACATGTTCAATAGCCTTGACTTTTTCCCTAAAATATGAGGCAAGAGTCAAAAGAGAGGTGGATGGGGGCAAGGGAAGCCATGGCAGATAGGAGAAGGATGAAATGGTTTATTAGAGATGTGTGGAGTATTGGATAGAGAGTTAATAAGTATAGAAAGATTGTCTAACAACAGTGGGAACCTAGTTTAAGTTGTATGACAAATTTATAGTGGAGCCAGTCAGAATGATAATAGGACTTTGTTCTGCAAATCATTAAGGAGTTTTATCTTGTGACACTGTAGCATTGTATTCTAGCTTTCAATCTTTCCCCTGTACTAGATTGTAAGCTTCATGATAATTTGGTTACGTTTTATTTAAAAAACAATTTCCCTAACTACCTAATATAACTTTCTGTACATGGAAGACATTTAAAAAGACTTATTGAAGGAATAAAGGAACAAAACATTAGAAAGAGTAAAGGGAAAGGTATATGAGAAGAATGTAAAAGACTTCATTTAGTGATTTCAAATGAGGCTTAAATGAACCATATTCCATGATGGAGAAGAAACCTTTGGACATGGTATTTGATGCCACTATTGAAAAATTTTAAAGAAATGACAAAAAAAAAAAAATAGCTCATATTTACATAAAATTTTAAAGTAGGTAAAGCTTTACAGACATTATCTTATTTGATTATCACCTATGATCAAATGGGTGAGATGGGTGCATATATTATCTTCAACATACATGTGAAGAAACTAGGAATAGAAGAGGAAGTGACTAGCCTTCTGTAACAAAGCTAGTTAAGTGGAAGAGATTTTTAGATTCAAGATCCTCCTGAGTTTTACTTGATAGTATGACATTAAAATTTTTTGAAAGATATAATTTCTGGATAATTTAATCATTTTATTAATAATGTCAGCATGCTTATTAAAATAAGGATGGCTGTTTGGCTATATCTTAGACAAAAATCATGACAGCTAACTCACTGCTTCTAGGCCCAGTGAAAGATGGATGTTCTCCAAAGTGGTAATCAACTCTGACTGGTTAACAGTTAATGAGAGAATGAGTTTAACCTATGTAAGTGAACTTTGATTATGTCATTTACTTCTAAGTTACCCTCAGCCATAGGCAATTCAAGCCTGAGCAGAAAGGAGTTTCACCTTAGATTAGAAATCTGATCTGGTCTGGGTACCCAGAATAAGGACAACGTTAATCCTATCTTTCATTAGCCCTATCCTTGAGAGATTGGATAAGGAGATAGGGCAGGGGAAAAAAGTTAAGAGTCCAATTTTAACAATTTGCTACTAATATGATAATTATTTCTCTCAGCAGTTTGCATTACATCATGTCAACAATCTAAAAAACAGTGAAGGTTAAAGATTTTCAACTGGAATGGTATCTATATATACCAAAAACTTTGTTACTTATCTATGGCAAAATTCTGCTTGTTAACAACGTGGCTTGTAAACAGTGAATAACCTTTTGGGTATAGCTCCAAATGAAGGGTTAGACCAATTCCCAATTTCAGCAGTAATGCATTAAATGTACCTGCTTTTTCCTCAAACTCTCCATGGATTTTCATCTTTTGTTGTCTTTGCCAATTTGGTTAAGAGGTGGAAGTTGCTTTAATTTGTATTTCAACAATTTGTGATTTAGGACATGTTTTTTTAACATGGAAGTTAATAACTTGAATTGAATTTCTTTCTCTGAGAACTACCAGGTCACATACTTTGGCCATTTATCTTTTGGGCAATGGCCTTTTGTCTTATAAATCTGAATCAAGTTCCCTATAGAAATTGGATAACAATTTTTCCTGTGCAACAAGATAACTGTATAAATATGTATACATATATTGAATTTAATATATACTTTACATATTTAACATCTATTGGACTACCTTTGCCATTTAAGAGAGGGTAGGGGGAAGGAGGGGAAAAGTTGGAACAGAAGGTTTTGCAAGGGTTCCTATTGAAAAATTACCCATGCATATGTTTTGTAAATAAAAAGCTATTAAAAAAAAAAAAAAAAAAAACAACCTAAATTGGATAAGACCTTTATCAGAGAAACTCAGTACAAAGATCTTTCCACACCATTTTTGACTGTATAAAAAGACTTAAATTTTATATTATCAAAATCTTCAATTGTATTTTGTGTTTTCCTCTCTCTATCACTTATTTAGTTATGAACTCTTTTATTAACCATAGATCTGAAGGCAATTTCTTCCTTACTCTTTTGATTTTTCTTATGATGTGACCCTTTATTTCTAGGTCATTCATGAGGCATCTAGGAAGTAGAGTAGACAGAATACTGGAGGTAAGGAGGCTCTGAATTTAAATCCTGCCTCATATAATTATGATCTGTGTGACCCTGGGTAAATTATCTAACTATTCTCAGTTTGTAAATTCAGTCTGTAAAATGGGAATAATAATAGTATCCCACCATATGGGGTTGTTAGATCATATGAAATATACAAACCATATTTCTGTATAAACCATAAATCACTATATAAATACTGGTTGTTATTATATGATAGGTTATATGTAATTATATAATAAATATATACGTAATTATATATTAAATATAATTAATATATGAATATCATATGGGTGTAAATATATATACATAAATATTAAATGAGTAAATTACTTAACTATTCTCAGTTTCTTCACTTATAAAATGGGAATAATATACCTAGCACATGGAATTGTTGTTAGATCAAATAAAATAATATAGGTAAAGTACTAGATAAGCCATAAATTACTACATAAATACAAGCTTTCATTATATAATAAGTATAATTATACATTAACTAATTTTATAATAATATGTAATTACTTTGTATTGTTTATATATATACATACATATATATATATATATAAAAATATTGATTAGTTTTGGCTTGTGATTTTTTTTCATATTATTTAATTTTCAGAATTTCTGTTCTGTTGCTTTGTTGTTTGATTTTATTGTTGGTCAAGTTTTTTGCTTTTTTTTTTTTTAGTTGCATGAAATTCATTAATTTTTTTCTTTTGTTAATGACATCTAGAGTCATAAAGTTTCCTCTAAGAACTGCAAGAGCTGCATCCCATAAATTTTGGTATATTGTTTCCTCATTGTCATTTCCTTTGATGAATATCTCTATTGTTTCTTTAATTTATTCTTTGACCTACCACTTCTTTAATGTTGCTTAGCCTTAAATTATTTTTTAATGGATCTTTACTGTATATACTTTTTGTTATACTGTATGGTCTCAGTAAATGATGTGTTTTGTATTTTTGTTTTTCTACATTTTTTGAAGCAGTCTTTATATATACTCAATTTTTGTAAAGGTGCCACGTAAAATTCTTTTTGCTCTTCCTTCCTTGATTGCCAGATATCTAGATATCTAGCATTTCTATTTTTCTAAACTTCTACTGAGGTACTTGAATTCTTTTTAGTTTATTTTTTGGTTAGATTTGTTTGGTATGAAAAAGGTACATTAAACTTCCCATTATATTTAACTATTTCTTCCTCTAATTCAATTAACTTTGAGTATTTGAATGTGTGTTATCAAGGTGTGTGTGTGTGTGTGTGTGTGTGTGTGTGTGTGTGTGTGTGTGTGTGTGTGTGAAAGAGAGAGAGAGAGAGAGAGAGAGAGAGAGAGAGAATGTGTGTGAGGAATGAGTATTAATAATGATTTGTTATCTCAAGTGAATTTAACTATAATGCAATTCCTCAGTATCACTTAAATACATCTATATTGTGTCCTGGTCTGCAGTCATTATTGCTGCTATAGCTTTTTAGAGTTCAATAAACAGAACATATTTTTATTTATTGTTCTATAAATAGAACATAAATAGAGCATATTTCTTGTGAAGAATATATTATCAGATTCTATTTTGTAATCTATTCTGCTCTATCCTCTTCTGTTTTATGCCTATTTTTTTCATCATGTTCCTTCTCTCTACTTTTTCCTATCGTTGTTTCCACCTTCCTCTTTACAAATAAGAAAGTAGAAAAAGAGAAGTTTGCCTATAAATAAAACAACTTTTCTCATTCTTCTCTTTCTTCCACTCCTGAACCCAGGATTTTTTTCACTTTCTTTCTCTCCTTTTAATTTCCCTTTCATGTTCCTCTTTCTAGACATTTAATTTTATCTTGTCTCTATCTTATTTATTTTATTTATCTATTTTGTCTCTCTTAATTATCCATTTTCTATTCTATTATCCCTGTTCCTTCCTATTTAACTTTTTAGTTTAATATATTTCTATAAAGTATGTGTGTGTACATGCACCTGTACACACATGCTCATGTGTATAACTGTGTTCCATCTTTTACGTAGTCAGATAAAAGTGAGATTTGTGAGATGCTCTTTTCCCATCTCTTCATTTGATTATTATTCTGCGCTTTGCACTTATGTAATTCTATTAAGTGATTCTCCGTTCTCATCCTATATTTTCTCCTTCCCTGCCCATATTTTGCCTTCTCTGAAAACCATCAAAATAGAACAAAACCATTTACAGATCCTCTGTAATTTTTGTCTTTCTCCATGACCCTAAAAAGATATTAAGGTCTTGAAAAGATATTTGTTTCTTCTCCCCCTACCCTCCACTGACATGTGAAGAATTCATTTCTATATGCTCCCTTCCAATTAAATGAATGTGTCCTTTTCCATGTTTCTCTGCCTTTTTTCTTTTTTTTGCATTTCCATTTAAAAATATCTATTCAGTTTTTGTTTATTCATCTGGAAAGCTTAAAAATCTTTCCTTGCATGAAAGGTCTCCCTCTACTCCACCCCTTTTTCTCCTCCCATCCAATTTGAAAGATTATATTTAGCTTTTTTGGATAGTTTCTCTTGGTTATATGTCCTTTTTTCGAATGGGGATTCTAAATTCTTCTCACCTAAAAAAGTAGCTGCTAGATTGTCTGATCCTTGCTGTAACTCCTAGGCATCTGAACTCTTTTTGGCTCCCTTTGACCTCCTTTCTCTTTGAACTTGATGTTCTGGATTTTGGCTTCACTGTTCCTGGGTCTTTTCTTTTTTTGTACCTTCTTTCATGAGTCTATAAAGGAGTTCTTTGCATTCTGTTTCTAAGAGTTCAGGGAAGTTTTCACTTATAACTTCTTAAAATGTGGTACTTGGATATTTTTTGGACATGATTTGCTGACAGTTTGAAAATTTAGATTATTTCCCCTTTAGACTATTTCTTTTCTTTCTTTCTTTCTTTCTTTCTTTTTTTCCTGAGGCAATTGGAGTTAGTTACTTGCCCAAGATCACACAGCTAGGAAGTGTTAAGTGTCTGAGGTCACTTTTGAACTCAGGTCCTCCTGACTTCAGGGCTGGTGCTCTATCCACTGTGCTACCTACTTGCCCCCCTTAATCTGTTTTCAAGGTCAGTTGTTGATAAATATTTTTTAGATTTATAATTTTAATTTTTTTGACTTTTTAAAAAATATATTTCTTGATGTCTTAGGGTCATTTTTTCCTGTTTAGCTCATTTTAATTTTATTTAGTTTTTTGGTGAGATTTTCTATTGACTCAATTCTTAATATTCTTTCCTCCTTGGCTATTCCACTTTGTATCTCATTTCATTTCTTCTAGGTATTCCTATAGTCATTGTGGCCAGGATGTTTTTTCCCCCATCTGAGGTTTTACCTTATTTTAATCCTTTCTTCCTTTGGGTTTACCTCCTAAGGAATCTTTCAAACAAGGCATTCCTTCATGATATGTAGAGTTTTCCTTGATTTCCTTATTTCTGTAGCCTCAGTATTGGGAGGGAGAGGTGAAAAAGAGGGAAGGTCAAGCTCTATGACTGAATGATATGGGTACAGACTGTTTGATATTGATTATAGTGGTCAAGACCTTTCTTCATGGGACTCTCAGATTATATTAGTGTTGCACTCTGTCTGAGAGGTCCTCCTCTTGCATTAAGTTTCTCCTACTTCTTGGCTCAAGGTCTATTCCTGTACTAACTTCTACAAAGAGATTAGGTTACACCTTGCCTAGAGTCTTTCTCCTGATTCTAGATGCACAGCCCTATCATTCAGATCCTGCTCATCTGGAGCACTATGTTAGGGCCAAACTATTTCCAGGGTTCCTTTGGCTGCCTTCTACCCTGTTGTTGTTACCAAAGACTTCAGAGATACCAGGGTAGATATCTTGGGGACTTTTCTCTTGCTTCTAGACTTAACTACACTGGACCTATATTGAATTTCATGGAACTTTCATATGATATATTCCAGTTTGTTTTAGTCTCTGGATTCTGGGAATCACTGTAAGGATTCTAGGGCTTGCAGATGAATACAAAATTGATTCATTTTATTTTTTTTCCCTAGATGCATGCATTTCTAAGCCTCACAAGGGAGTTTTAGAAGGATCATTTTACCATTTACCAAACAGAGACCCTTCTAGTCTGAGATTCAAGCTTAAGGGCTCTCTACTTATTATTCTCTCTCTCTTTTTTTAACATTATTTATTTAATGAATTTTTCCAAAAATTTTATGCATAGGTAATTTTCTATCATTGACAATTGCAAAACCTTTTGTTTCAACTTTTCCCCTCTTTCCCCCCACCTCCTTCCCTCCATTTCTTCCCCCAAATGGCAGGTTGACCAATACATGTTAAATATGCTAAAGTATAAGTTAAATCAATATATGTATAATGTCCAAACAGCTATTTTGCTGTACAAAAAGAATAGGACTTTGAAATAGCATACAATTAGCTTGTGAAGGAAGTCAAAAATATAGGCAGACAAAAATATAGGCATTGGGAATTCTATTCTACCTATTATTCTCAACTGGTAACTCAGTCCATTAAAATTTTTTTTTCATTTTGTAAAGAGTCCACACTTGTACTAAAAGAAATCCAGGATTAAATTCCCAAGTTAGTTCAAGACAACTGTAAGTTGTACTCAGCTTTATAGATTTTAGCCTTGATGTGAAAGAACCTTTAGCTGTATTAAAATGACATTGCTTTATCTTTTTACTTTACTTTTTCTGGGAGGAAAAAATGTCATTATGAAATGAGGAAGACTGGATAGTTCCTTCCTCATCTAACTCCTCAGAGGCCCTATTAGCAGCTACAAAGAGATCTCTCACTCTAGAACCTATCAGCTTTCTTGATTTAATGGGCTGCCCTATGGGTACAGTTCTACACCAAAAAATATAGTTCGTAGAAATCCAATAATAGTGTCTGCATAAAATTCCATTTTTAAGAGGAAAAAAAAAGCTAGTTCTAAAGATAAATCAGGAGAGCTATTATGACATTGCTCTTTCTCAATATTTAAAACGATTCAATGCTTATACAATAAACTAAGTAAAAACAATGATGTTTAATTCATTTAATCTTCTGACAACTTTCAAGCCTGTCAAAAATCTTAAATTTGAGAATAAATAAAAAGCCATATCCAGGGAGGGTCTCACATTTAATCCATTCACAACTCTCATTTTAGGGGGAAGGATGGGTGGAAGGGGGAAAATCTGACCTAAATCACTGTAAATAGCTATTTATATAGTGCCATGAAGTTTATAAAACACTATATATATCAAGCCTTATATTGATCCTCACAATAATCATATGAAGTATTATTTCCATTTTACACTTAAGGAAGAAATTAAATAACTTGTCCAGTCACATGGCTAATAAATGCCAGATTTGAATTCAGGTTTTTCTTACTTTTAAGAAAAGTGATCCGACTTAAACCACCAGAATCTTTTATATTAAATTTCTTCTAGACTATATCTGAAAAAATATTTTTCATCATGGCAAGATATGAAAAGGAAGGAGATGACTAGTGTTAGGATTACTCCTAATAGTCATTAGGATGGAGAATGTTATATCTTTTTTGGGTGATCCTTCTTAACATTTTACAAAATGTTATACAAACATGGTGTTAGGCATGCTGAATGATTAACAAAGTCCCTTTACAAATCTCATATGAAAAGGAAACCTGCAACATCATGGCCAGGGTAAATTCTACCTTTCTAGGAAAAAAAAAAAAAAAAAAAAAAAGCATGATTTTAGTTTTAAGAAAACATTTTGAATTTCTTTATACTACGCTGGAGAAACATGTCCAAGGAACTTTGTTCATTAGAGTCTCAATTTCAGAAGAGAAACCAATTGAGAAAGCTCTCAAGTTCTGTATAATTCTCAGAAAATAAGCAGAAGCTTATTTTGGGTAGGCTCAAGAAGCTTAAAAAAAACCTTAATAATTTCTGATTATTATTAGAAATGCTAAAAAAATCAGAAAGATGATCTTGTGGAATCTGGATAGGATCATTATCAGTACAGCTAAGATAAAGCTAGATGCCTATCTCTAAGGGATGGTTATGAGAGAGAAGATTTTTGTATGGGGTGGGGAAATTATATTAAACAACTTTTAATGTTTTTCCCTCCAAATTATGATTACTTAAGTTAAAACTAATATTCTCCTGAGGTTTTAAAATTCATATAGGTTAAAATATTGTTAATCCTTATTATTACATCTCAACTTATTAGCAAAACAGTGTCTCTTTTTTACTAATATCTTTAAAATATTATATTCATTTCTTAATTCACTGAAATAGTTTTAAATCTTCCTAGTAGTTGGAACTCTTCTTCCTAGAGTAATAGTTCAGATCACTTGGGCAAATTCTTCTGAATTCAATTTCTCTTATGAAGTTGTGGACTGTATTTATGAATTTGCAACTGCCATAGTTGCTTCCAATTCCAATGGTGTCATATGCTTTTTGCAATAGAGAAACACTTTGGGAGAACATGTTCTACTCTGGTTAAAATGGAACTTCTAGTGCCTAGCTTCATCCCTATTAGAATGAAATCATAAATATCAACAGTATTAATTACTAATACTAATTAATAATTATAATATACATAATACAGTACTAATTACTGTGAAAAACAGTCACTATAATCTGAGCATTCTTCTCTCTAACTATATAGTTGCCCCTGAAGTTTTAACAGCTGGTACTCTTCAATGACACCAATAAACATCTTCAAACTATAGGCCAATGGGATTTAATTCAAATCTTTTTTTAAAAATGCTAGGAGCAGAACCAGGAAAACATTATACATAGCAACAGTAAGATTGTGTGATAATCAACTATAAGAAGACTTGGCTCTTCTCAGCAATTCAGGGATCCAAGGTAATTCTAATAAACTTTGCATGGAAAAAGCCATCTGCATCCAGATTGAGAACTATGGACATAGTATGCTTCAATCCACATTCAATTTTCACTTTTTTTTTCCTTTTTTGTGGTTTTTCCCTTTTGTTTTGATTTTTCTCTCCCAACATGACTCATATGGAAATATATAAAAATGAATATACATGTATAACCTAAAAAAGCATATATATATATATGCATATATATTTATATGCTAAGACATATTATTAAAGGAGATATTAGTAAACATCTATAAAAGGAAGAGGTGATCACAAAGAATAAACATGCCTTCATTAAGAACTAAAGCAATAAGTAAAAGCTATAGAATAGGCAAATTAATGTTTAGTGTTAGGAAAAATTTCTAAATAATTAGAACAATCCATAAGTGGAAAGCAGTGGATTCTCTCCTCCACACCCTCCCTATTAAAAGTCTTGAAGCAAAATCTGCTTGAGTCAGGTGTTTTGGAGAAAGAAAGTCTTTTTTAAAGTATGAGTTGGATTACATAGCCAAAGAAATCTCTTCCAGTTCTGAAATTCTGAAATTTACTGTGTCTATGAAGCAAGCTATCATTTTTTCTACAAATTGAGATTCTTTTTTTCCCCTGAGGCAACTGAGTTTAAGTGACTTGCCCGGGGACATGCAGCTAGAAAGTATTAAGTATCTGAGGCCACATTTGAACTCAGGTCCTCCTGACTTCAGAGCCTGTGATCTATCCATTGTGCCATATAGCTGCCCCAAACTGAGATTCTTATAAAACCAACAAGTCAAAAAGTAACAATGCATAGGGCTCTTTTCCATTTTTATTCAAATTCTATTCTGATCACATTATTTTAGAGTTATATTTTGTGAGCTCACACAAACTGGTAAAATTAACTTTACAAGACTACTTTTAAGGACTTTTATTTCCTCAAGTCAAATGGCTAACTTGGGGTCACTCAGATGATCTGGAGAGCATTTTAACTGCAAACCTGAGGTATATGTTTGAAAATACACATAGGTTATTACATTATATTGCCTCATTGCACACAGAGTTAAAAAATGTTACAAAGCAAGTTTTGAAAAAATAAATTCCCAATGTCTAAATAAATAATCTCTATATTTCTAATGTGGATAGATTGTTAGGACAACAAAAGGCATATTCTGACATTTCATAAGAAAAAACTAATCATCTTACCGTATTGACCCAATCATATATGGTTGTGCCAGCTGAACCACAATGGCACCACTTCCTAGTTGGTGACAGGTGTATCCAGAATCCCAATCATAATTCTTGGTGTCACCATTCAACAAGGCATTACGACTACGACTCACACCTTCAATCACACTAGCACAATCAGCAATTGTAGCAACATTATCCGTTGGAACTGTGAAATGCAATACAAAGTTTGATATCAGAATAAAAGTGGCAAAAAACCTAGTCTGCACTAAGTTAGTCTATTTTAAACTAGGTACAAAAAGTATATTAGATGATATCATGTCCCATGCCTACAGTTCCTACTTATGGGAGAAGGGGGAAGGAGAGAAGTTCATTTTCTTATATTCTTGATCCGAACTTGTAAATTATAATTAAAGTTTAATTACATTTGTGTTGGTCGTTGGAAATATTATTTTCCTTGTTCTGTTCACTTTTCATCAATTCAAATTTTCCTCATGCTTCTCTGACACTTTCATCTTAATATTTTCTTATAATGCAGTAATGTCCCATTATATTCATGTTAGACAATCTGTTTATCCATGCCCCAACTGATAGCATTCATTGTGCTTCCAGTTTTTTGTAACCATGAAAATTAAGACCTCTCTCGAACCTATCTTTGTTGGGGAGTTAGAATCATTGAATCAAAATTGCTTTCCTAAAATGACTTTAACAGCTCACAGTTTGTCTAATAGTTTTTTTCTGGAGTCCCTACAACACTGATTATTATCATCTTTTGTCATGCTTACCAATTTTTTGCCTATCAGGTAAAATCTAACGTGTTTTAACTTGCAAATTTCTTATTAGGGATATAGAGCAATCTATCACATGCTTGTGAATAATTTACAATTTTTCAATCATATATTCAGATGTGCAATGGGATAAATGTTTTTTATCATCTTTCTATTACAGGATATATTTTTATGTTTAATATGCACTATTAATATTTTTGCACCACTTTAAGCCTAGACAATCAA
Organism: Sminthopsis crassicaudata; assembly: GCF_048593235.1. Taxonomy (NCBI): domain Eukaryota; kingdom Metazoa; phylum Chordata; class Mammalia; order Dasyuromorphia; family Dasyuridae; genus Sminthopsis; species Sminthopsis crassicaudata. The sequence goes on along the minus strand of NC_133620.1, from coordinate 283,483,076 downwards.
TAAAATAAATCAAATCTGGATTTGTAGTGTTTGCTGATTTCTAATGTTCATGCGCAACCATCAGCTCTCATGAGCCTATCTGAACTGCTTCTATCATGCCCCTCTATTTATCAATGGAAAAATGGTTCCTGATTTCATAGGTTTCTTTTAATTCACATATTGGATATCAAACCCACATAAGAAACACTTGATGGAAAGATATTATTTTCCAATTGACCACTTCCTTATGTTAGTTGAAAAGATTATTCTTTTACGAGTTTTCAGTTTCATAACTAGAATGATCTCTTTTACTCTTTATGATAACCTCTACCCCATATTTAAAATTCTTTCCCTAAATATCTCATTTTCTCTTGATTTTTTTAAAATGGTATGATCCAATCATATTCAGGCTGCATATCTGTTTTGATTAATTCTGGCGTAAGGGATGAGGTTCTGCTAGATTTGTTTCTATAAGAGAATATACACAAAAATAGTTTATGTTTTATTGTTTCTGACTCTTGCTTATCTAATTTATTCTGATGATTTATTTTTAAAATTTTTAAGAAGAATAAACAGATTTTCTGATTAAAGTTTTATATTATAGGCTATAATCTGAAAGTGTGACATCTTATTTTGAGATTCTACCTCAATAGTTTAATTGGTGTATCACTAAATCTATAAATTAATTTAGATAATTTTTTAATAAGCATGAAGGGTTACTAAGAAAACAAGAGCAGTAGAGGGAAGAAATGGGAGTAGGTGAAGGAATGGAAAGATGGTCTTATTCTAGAAGAGAGGAAACAAATACGTATCACTAAAGAATGGTAGAGGAAGAAAAGGATATTATAATGTGTTTGATTAGAGGGAATGTTCTCAAGAAACCACCTTTTTCAGAAATAAGTAGTCTTTTCTAGAACTGAATTCCATAGTAAGAGGGACAAAGATCTGGAAGATGGCTATACAAAGTTCAGGGTAGCAGTAGGGGGAAAGAGTAAGTGATCATAGTAGGGGCAGTGTGTAGAACTGGAACTTATGACTGAATATAAAATTAAATCAAATATACTTCTTTAATTCAAGAAGCATTTATTAATAATAATTTTCAGTAAGATCATGCACAGGGCAAGACTGGGAATAAAGAGGCAAAAACCAAAGGAGATGCCCTCAAGACATCTAAAAAAAGAGTGAGGGCTGAAGAGAATAAATGTTTATTTAGATGAGTAAATAGAAAATATCAATTCTAGTAATTTTTGTGGAGAGGAAGACATCTTTTAATTTTCTCTGGTAAACATGAGATACAACAGTAGAGATAATAATTTCCAAAGAACAACATTGTGAATGAAATTGAACAAAAGTTGCTATTTCTGTTTTTTATAGATGAGGAAATTGAAGCTTATTAGAATTAAAGTGATTTTTCTCAAGCTCACAGTTACTAAGAATATAAGGTCAGATTCAAGACTAGATCTTTTTACTATAAGTCAGAACTCTAACACTCAAAAGACAGTTGATCACAAAATTATAAAATTTAAGAGTTAAAAGGAATATCAATAACTGTTTAAGTGTAATCATTTAGTAGAAAAATCTTCATTATGATATACTATTGGAAGTCTAGGGTGGCATTGGGGGAGGAGCCAAAGGAAAAGGGGAGAAGGTAGAGCACCACTACGTTTCAATGGAAAAATTGAAGTATTAATCAAGTACTTCCTGTGTTGTCACTATCATACATTCAGGAAACCATTTTATTCTTCACTCAAATTATTAATGCATTTTTCATGACATTGAGCTTAAATATGCTTCTGGCAACTTCTACCCTTTGCTCATAGTTCTGTCTTCTGGGGCCAAATAGAAAGTCAACTTTCTCTTCCATCTCAATACTTTACTGTAGAGGGCCAGGAACTCTGGGGTGATGTAATGGTTGCATGTCCTCAGTATGGTGCAGTGATGTAATTGTACTGAAGTATTTAAGGGCTAGGACAACTGGGAACGCCCTCTCAGCCACAGCTCTTAGCCACAGAACTAAGAGAAGGCTCCAGATTCCAGACTCCATCTTTGACTAGCCAGGTGGCCCTCCTGCCTCCTTTACTCCTCCACTAAGACTAAGGACTCAGGCTGATCCTTAGGTCCTCCAGAGAGCTAGTCTGGAATCAAGTGAGAGGACACAGCAATTAATCACAGCAACTGATACTCTGGGTCCTGGCTCAGTAATAGAGCAGACCAGTGGGTAGCTTCAGTCCCAGCTCAGAAAGCAAAATGCCAGCTAGAGCAACTAGGCTATTTCTTGGACAGAGGAAGAAGGGCTACTCCTTGCTATAAGCAAGACATCCCTGGCAAATTGCCAGCCTGGGAAACAAGGTTTATTTTCTGGAGAAAGCAGGTAGAATTACCTCCTGCCATAAGAAAGACACCAAACACAAGGGTCTCCTATGCTCAAAGCCAAGGCTTGGAGCTACACTGGAAATATGGGACAGAAATCCTGTTCTTTCTCTTCTATTACTCACCCAACTCCCAACCCCTACCCAGAAGGCACAAAAAAAGAGTTGGAGTAGGAAGAGAAAGAAAGAAAATGAGCAAGAAACAGAAAACAAAAACAAAAACAAAAACAAAACCTTAACCATGGAAAGCTACTAAGGTGACAGGGAAGACCAAAATACCAACTCAGATGAGAATAAAAAGTTCAAAGATTGGTCTCAAGCTCAAACCACTTCTTGGAAGTGCTCATATAAAACTTTAAAAGGCAAATAAAAAAAGGTAAAAGAAAAAATCAGAAAAGAAACAAGATGTATACAAGAAAGAATCAACAGCCTGGAAAAAGAAGGAAAAAAAACTGACAGAAGAAAACAATTCCTTAAAAAATACAATTGGCCAAATGCCAAAAACAAACAAACAAACAAACAAATACACTTTAGAAAACACCACCTTGAAGAGTAGAATTAACCAAAGGAAAAGAGATACAAAAGCTAACTAAAAATCACATATCAAAAACTACAACTAAGGGAAGTTAATAACTCTAAAAGACATCAAGAATCGGTCAAAAAAAAAAAAAAAAAAAAAAAAAAAAAAAAAAAAAAAAGGAAGAAAAATGAAAAATATCTCCCTGAAAGAACAACCCCTCTGGAAAATTAGACCAGGAGAGACAATTTAAAAATTATTGGTCTACCTGAAAGCCATGACCAAAAAAAAAAGACAAGAGATCATCAAGGAAAATTGTCCTGATATTCTATAGTCAGAGTGTGAAATTATCATTGAAAGAATCCATTGATCACTTCCAGAAAGAGATCCCACAAGGAAAATCCCAAGGAACATTATTCCAAAACTCCTGAACTATAATCTCAAGGAAAAAATACAGCAAGCTGCCAGGCAAAAACAATTCAAGTATCAAGGAACAACAGTCAGGTTTATCCAGGATTTGGCAGATTCTACAATAGGGAAATGGAAGGCCTGTAATACCATATTCTGGAAAGCAAAGTACCTGGGATTATAACCAAGAATGAATTACCCAGTGAGACTGAACATAGGGGGAGGAGAGGGATCATCAATGAAGTAAGAGACTTTCAATTTCTATTGGAAAAAACAAACAAACCACTAAACAGAAAATTTGATCTTCAAACACAGGACTCAAAAGAAGCTTAAAAAGAAAAACAAGAAAAATACACACACACACACACACAATTTAAAGGTTAAAATATTTAATCTTTAGATGGGAAAATAATATCTGTAACTCTTAAGAACTGTGTCACTGAGGCAGTTAGAAGGGGCATACATGGATGGAAGATATGAATATGAATGGAATCTGATGTGATGGTATCAAAGAAAAAATCTTTAAAGAGTAGAAAAAGGATTATACTAGGAGAAGAGGAAAGGGAAGGTAAAATGAGACAAATCAGAACACATGAAGAGGCACAAAAGACCGATTACAATAGAAGGAAAGGAGGGGAAGGTGAGCATTGTCTGAAGCTTAATTTCATCACTTTTGGCTCAAAGGGAATAACATTATCACTCAGTTAGCTATGGATAATGTATCTTACCCTATAAAGAAGTAAAAGGAAAAAAGGAAAAGAAAGTAGAGGGAATGGATAGAAAGGAAGGCAAAAACAGTAAAAGAAAGGGAAAAGGGAAAGGAGGAATGACAAAAGAAAGGGCAGATTGAGGGCAAAGTGAAATCCACAAACAAATACTAATGAGAAACAAAGTAGAAAGAGAAATCAAAAGTTTATACAAAGGAGAAAATAGGATGGAGGGAAATACAGAGCTGGTCATAACAGTAAATGGAAAGGGATGAACTCTCCCATAAAATGAAAGGGAATGGCAGAATAGATTAAAAAACAGAATGCCATAATGTGTTGTTTACAAGAAAAACATTTGAAACAGAGTAAGGATAAAATGCTGGATCAGAATTTATTATGTAGTTAGTAAACAAAACCAATACAAATAAGATTAAAAGGGAATTACAAAGTTGGAGAAAAAATTTTTACAGCCAATGTTTCTGGTAAAGGCCTTATTCCTAAAATATATAAAGAACTGTTCAAATATATAAAAATGCAAATCATTCCCCAATTGATAAATGGTCAAAGGATATTAATGATAAAATTAAATCATAAGATCATATGAAAAAATGTTCTAAATCACACTAATTATAGAGATATGCAAATTAAAACAACTCTGAAATGGCACCCTACACCTCTCAGATTGACTAACATGACAGGAAAAGATAATTATAAATACTGGAGGGGATGTGGGAAATATAAGACAATTAATGCACTGTTGGTGGAGGTGTGAAATAATCTACCTGTTCTGAAGAACAATTTGGAACTATGCCCAAAGGGCTATAAAACTGTGCATATCTTTTGATCCAGCAATGCCATGACCTGGTCTCAAGGAAATCATAAAAGAGGAAAAAGGACCCACCCCCACCTGTGGAAAGATGTTTGTCACAGTTCTTTCTGGGGTGGCAAAGAATTGGAAAATAAGTAGCTGCCCATCAATTGGGAATGAGTTATGGTATATAAAGATAATGGAATATTACTGTTCTATTAAAAATAATGAACAAACTGATTGCTGAGTGAAACAAGCACAATCAGGAATACATTACACACAGTAACAACATTGTGCAATGATCAACTATGAAAGGCTTAGTTCTCAGCGATTCATTGATTCCAATAAACTTTGGATGGAAAACACCATCTGCACCCAGAGAGAAGTATGGAAATTTTATTGTAAATCAACACATGCTATGTTGTGTTAGAATTCTTACAAGGTGCTAAGTCAGTGGAATTGATAGAGACAATGGTTGTTTAACAGGGTGCTTAACAGTTCTCTATATGTACTTAGTAGTTTTTAAAAGTTCCACAAGATTCACACCTTTAAGAGAGCATATATAAGGAAGAGCCCACTGAAGCACAAGCCCATTCTAGGAGTTGGAGACAGATTCATTCAATTTTCCATCTTTGTGCTGGCTGGAGACATTGGGAGGATGAGTGGCTGAAGCTGGCAGAGGCAAAGGACTAGAAGCAAGAGCTCTCAGAACCAAGGAAAGAGATAGGCCTCTAAGAAAGCTAACTGGGCCCCAGGAGGGAGACAATACTTGGAAAGAGAAAATAAAGGATCTAGACTTTAATCCCTGGCTGCATTTGAGGTGATTATTACAGTGAACTGAAACTAAGGCTGATCCCAGAAACCTGCTCTCAGAGAAAATTACATTTTTAGAGAAGAACATTACATTACAATGTTGTTCACTTTTTCCTTCCTTTTCTTCTATTGTTTTGGGGGGAGGGGGTTCCCTTTGGTTCTGATTTTTCTCTCCTAACATCATTCATAAAGAAATTCATAATTAAAGAAAACTTTAGGACTTCTGGGGAAGGAGACAAGATGACAGAGAGGACACACGTTTCTCTCTGACCTTATTTACAACCCTCACGATAATTATGAAATCCACCCTCTGAATTAGTTCTGGATGGGCAGAACATACAAATATTGGGAGAGCAACAAATTATCAGCAGAAGATAATTTCAAAGATCACCAAAAAAAAGTCTGTTTCAATTGGAAATGGGAGGAAGGCAGCCAAAGCAACAAGTAATCACCAACATAGTAAGGGCAGTGTCCCAGGGCAGATATTTTGCAGGAGGACATGGGATAGAGAAGCTCCACTTCCTATCAGAAGCAGGAAAGAGACAGCGAGGCTTGGGCAGCTGACCACAAATGCCAGCACAGATAGCACAGAGTCTGGGAGCAGTGCAGTCTCAAGGTGCCTAAGCAGACGCCAACCAAACACCAGGACAGACAGCACAGAGCACCCCAGGGCATTGCTAATGACTCCATGTGGCAAAGCAAGCACCAAGAGTGAATCGGTACTGACCCAGAAGCTGTGGTTGCTTGGAAAACCTCTCCCACCCTAAAGGCAGACCTTAACAACTTAAAAAAAATGAGTAAAAAAGGAAAGAGGACTCTTAACAATTGACAGCTTTTATGGTGAAAAAGAAGAACAGATTTCAAACCCAGAGGAGAATAAAGGCAGATTGTCTCCAGATGAAGCTCCAAAAGGTGAAATAACCTAGTCTCCATCATACAAGGCTCTCCTAGAAGAACTTAGAAAGGATCTTAAAAGAGAGTTAGAAGAAAAATGGGAAAAAGAAATGAAAGCCTTGCAAGAGAGTTTGGAAAAGGCAACACAAAACAGACACAGTGAAATGGAAAAAGCATATAACTCATTAAAAGATAGATTTGATAAACTGGAAGAAGAAAGCAACTCCCAGAAAAACAGAATTTGTGAAACAGAAAAAGAAAATAATTTCTTAAAAAACAAAATTTGTGAAAAAGAAAATAACTCCTTAAAAAACAGAATTTGTGAAATGGAAAAAAAAAATTCCATAGAACAAAACAACTCATTCAAAAATTCAACTGGAAAAATACAAAAAGTAAAAAAAGTAAATGAAGAAATGAAGAAAATAACACACTAAAATTCAGAACTGAATAAATGGAAATAAATGCTTCAATAAGGCAAGAAAAATCAGTCAAGCAAAACCAAAAAAATGAAAAAATAGAAAAAGATGTAAAATACCTAACGGGGAAAACAACTGACCTGGAAAATAGATTTAGGAGACACAATTCTAAGGATTATGGTACTCCCTGAAATACATTATGAAAAAAAGAGCCTAGACACTATTTTTCAGGAGGAAATCATCAAAGAGAACTGCCCAAATGTCATAGAAACAGAGTAAAATAAGACATTGAAAGAATTTATCAATCAACTACAGAAAGAGATCCCAAAATTAAAATTCCAAGAAATATTGTGGCTAAATTCCAGAACTATGAGACCAAGGAAAAAATACTACAAGCAGCCAGAAAAAACTAATTCAAAAAGCCAGGAGCCATAATAAGGATCACTCATCAGGATCTAGCAGCTTCAACATTAAAGGATCAAAGGGCCTGGAATCTGATATTCCGAAAGTCAAATGAACTTGGTATGCAACCAAGAATAAACTACCTTGCTAAACTAAGCATTTCCTTCCAGAGAAGAAGATGGACATTCAATGAAATAGATGAATTTCATTTATTTCTGATGAAAAAAACCAGAGCTAAACAAAAAGTTTGACCTCCAAATACAGGACTCAAGTGAAGCATAAAAAGGTAAAAAGAATTCTTGAAAACTGTATTTCTATTATGAGTATACATAAAGAGTACATGTATAATTTAGTTTAGTGTTATAATATAAAAAAGGATCTAGAGGTGGAAAGGAAATTGTACCAGAAAAAGGGAAAAATGGAGGTAAAAAGAGGGAAACTACATCTCATGAAGAGGCAAAGGAAACCTATTATATCTGAGGGAAAAAAGGGAGGGGGATGATCATAGTGTGAATCTTATTCTCATCAGAAATGGCTCAAAGAGAAATTTTATCAAATGCTTTTTCTGCATCTATTGAGATGATCATATGGTTTTTGCTAATTTGGTTATTGATATAGTCAATTATGCTAATAGTTTTCTTAATATTGAACCAGCCCTGCATTCCTGGTATAAATTCTACTTGGTCATAGTGTATTATCCTGGGGATAATTTTCTGTAATCTCTTTGCTAATATTATATTTAAGATTTTTGAATCAATATTCATTAGGGAGATTGGTCTATAATTTTCTTTCTCTGTTTTCAACATACCTGGTTTAGGCATCAGTACCATATCTGTGTCATAAAAGGAATTTGGTAGTAAAGTGGTTAAATAGTCCCATTTTAGAAAAAGAAATAGAACAAACTATTAATCAACTTCCTAAGAAAAAATCCCCAGGACCAGATGGATTTACATGTGAATTCTTCCAAACATTTAAAGAACAATTAACTCCAATGCCATATAAACTTTTTGAAAAAATAGGGAATGAAGAAGTCCTACTAAATTCCTTTTATGACACAGATACGGTACTGATGACTAAACCAGGTAGGACGAAAACAGAAAAAGAAAATTATAGACCAGTCAATCCCAATGAACATTGATGCAAAAATCTTAAATAAAATATTAGCAAAAAGATTACAGAAAATCATACCTAGGATAATTCACCATAAGCAAATAGGATTTATACCAGGAATGTAGGGCTGGTTCAATATTAGGAAAACTATGAACACAATTGACTATATAAATAACCAAATTAACGAAAACTATATGGTCATCTCAACAGATGCAGAAAAAGCATTTGATAAAATCCAATACTTATTTCTTCATTGTCTATTTTTGCTTGTTCAACTTTTTTTTCTTGTAAAAACACTGGAGAGCATTGGAATAAATGGACTTTCCCTTAAAATAGTCAGTAGCATCTATTAAAAACCATCAATAAGCATTATATGTAATGGTGATAAACTGGAACCATTTCCAATAAAATCAGGAGTGAAATAAGGTTGCCCACTATCACCATTACTATTCAATATTGTGTTAAAAATGCTAGCTTCGGCAATAAGAGATGAAAATGAGATTAGAGGAATTAGAGTAGGTAATGAGGAAACCCAATCATCACTCTTTGCAGATGATATAATGGTATATACTTAGAGAACCCCAGAGATTCTACTAAAAAGCTATTAGAAATAATCCACAACTTTAGCAAAGTTTCAGGATACAAAATAAACCCACATATCATTAGAATTTTTATATGTCACTAACAAAATCCAACAGCAAAAGACAGAAAATTCCATTTAAAGTAACTGTCGACAGTTTGAGAATCTATCTGCCAAGGGAAAGTCAGGAACTGTATGAGCAAAACTACAAAACACTTTCCACACAAAGTCAGATATAAACAATTGGAAAAATATTACGTGTTCTTGGATAGGTCGAGCGAATATAATAAAGATGACAATACTATCTAAACTATTCTATTTATTTAGTAGTATACCAATCAGCCTCCCAAGAAACTATTTTAATAACCTAGAAAAAATAACAGCAAAATTTAAATGAAAGAACAAAAGGTGAAGAATTTCAAGGGAACTAATGAAAAAGAAAAAAATCCAAAGACCCCAACTTTTGGGATAAGAATTCACTATTTGATAAAAACTGCTGGGAAAAGTATAAATTATCATGGCAGAAACTAGGCATTGAGCCACACTTAACACTCTGCACCAAGGTAAGATCAAAATGGGTTCATGATCTACATATAAAGAATGAGATCATAAATAAATTAGAAAAACATAGGATAGTTTACCTCTCAGACCTGTGGAAGAGGAAGGAATTTGTGACCAAAGAAGAACTAGACATCATTATTGATCACCAAACAGAAAATTTTAATTATATCAAGTTAAAAAGCTTTTGTACAAACAAAACTAATGCAGACAAGATTAGATGGGAAGTAATAAACTGGGAAAAAATTAAAGGTTTTGATAAAGGCCTCATTTCCAAAACATAGAGAGATTTGACTCAAATTTATAAGAAATCAAGCCATTCTCCAATTGATAAATGGTCAAAGAATATGAACAATTTTCAGATGATGAAATTGAAACTATTTCTACCCATATGAAAAGGTGTTCCAAATCATTACTGATCAGAGAAATGCAAATTAAGACAACTCTGAGATACCACTACACACCTGTCAGATTGGCTAAGATGACAGGAACAAATAACAATGAATGTTGGAGGGGATGTAGGAAAACTGGGATACTGATGCATTGTTGGTGAAGTTGTGAAAGAATCCAACCATTTTGGAGAGCAATCTGGAATTAAACCCCAAAAATTATCAAAATGTGCATACCCTTTGATCCAGCAGTATTACTACTGCGCTTATGTCCTAAAGAAATCTTAAAGAAGGGAAAGAGACTTGTATGTGCAAAAATGTTTGTGTCAGTCCTTTTTGTAGTGGCTAGAAACTGGAAATTGAATGGATGCCTATCAACTGGAGAATGGCTGAGTAAATTGTGTATATGAATGTTAAGGAATATTATTGTTCTATAAGAAATGACCAGCAGGATGAATACAGAGAGACTTGGGGAGACTTACATGAACTGATGCTAAATGAAATGAGCAGAACCAGGAGATCATTATACACTTCAACAATGCTACTATATGGGGATGTATTCTGATGGAAGTGGATATCTTAGACAAAGAGAAGATCTAATTCAGTTCCAATTGATCAATGATGGACAGAACCAGCTACACTCAGTGAAAGGACACTGGGAAATGAGTGTGAACCACAGCAGCATTTACACTCTTTCTGTTATTGTTTGCTTGAATTTTTGTTTTGCTTCCCAGGTTATTTTTACCTTCTTTCTAAATCTAATTTTTCTTGTATAGCAAGATAATGGTATAAATATGTATACATATATTGCATTTAACATATACTTTAGCATATTTAACATGTATGGGACTACTGCCATCTAGGGGAAAGGGTGGAGGGAAGGAGGGGAAAAGTTGGAACAGAAGTTTTTGCAAGGGTTAATCTTGAAAAATTACCCATGCATATGTTTTGTCAATAATGTATAACCAGGAAAAAAAATAAAGCATATATAAAAAAAAGATTAAAATCAAGTTGTAAAGAGTTTTAAAAACCAAATATACCAGATAACGTTTTTCAGTTATGTCAGTAGTTTCCGACTCTTCATTGACTTCATTTGGGGTTTTCTGGCAAAGATATTAGATAGTTTAACATATCCTTCTTCAGTTCATTTTACAGATTAGTAAACTGGGGAAACAGGGTTAAGTGACTTGCCTGAGGTTACAGAGCTATCTAAATCTGGATTTGAACTCAGGAAGATAAGTCTGCCCGGATTCCAGAATCAGTACTCTACTACACCTAGCTGACTGTATTATATTTGATTATATAGTTAATAGGGAGCTGCTTTTGTTTAATGATTAGAGGAGAGACATGGTCAGGAATTATACTTTCAGAAAATCACTTTGTAGGTTATCCCTTAGCAGTAGATATGACATTAAAAATTGTCATGCTCCCCTTATTTGCTTATAATATCACTCCTTATGTCTCTATCATGTATGCCTATTTTGACCTTATCTTGGTACATCGTGAGATAGTTGTGTATGCCAAACTGTCTCCATTTTCTTAGCTGTCAAATGATGAATTCTTGCCTTCATAGCTTGGATGTTGGGGTTATCAAACACAAAATTGCTACAGTCATTTACAACTATAAGAGAAAATATAAAGTATTGTGTTCTCTCTAAGATTCATTTCCAATTTATTTTTGATGGAATTAAACACTGTCTTCTTGGAGATGGAAGAGCTGTCTGGTAAACTTTGTGAAGTTCATGTTTCTTATTTAGCAGCTTCTGAATTTTCCCAAATTAAATTTTTGCCAAACCAATCCTGATGTTAGTGAGTGTTCTGCCCAGATGAGCAAATGCTGTGCTGTATACACCAAGTCTCTGAAAGCTGTCCACTCCTTTTCTGCTCCATTGTTGCTGTGTAGAGACTCAACTTTCCCTTCAAGTCTGACTATTCATGCACAAAGAAGCACTCTAACCTGTTGACAATGAGTGTCCTGATAGTCATTTTGTCTTGGGGTGCCACTTTTGCTGAATGTGAATGTTTAACTTGGAGAGGATGGCTCCTATGATTGGTACAGTACTCTGTGCCACACAGTGCTTTCATTCTGTCTTCTGTCTCTCACTTGCCTCTTCTCTTTACAATGAGATAGTCTATTAATTGCCATTGCTTGCCATTAGGCTGCATCTGCAATGTTCTGTTGTGTTGAAGTAAATGGAAAACAATGATGAAAAAAATTGTGATATGTAAAAGTCTTCCTTTAAAAAATGACCATTGCTGGCAATCTGACAGTCTGTTCCAACTTTGGCATTAAAGTCACTCAAAATTATAAGTTTGGTTTTTTTTTCTGTACATTGATGAGAGTTTCTTGATTTTTATAAATTTTTTCTTTGATTATATCACAATTGGTTATAGTGGGAGCATAAGGTGTTCATATAAGTCCTGGGTTTGTCTTGGCAGGTAGATTCCCAAGTATTTGTAGTGTCTGTAGTTACTTTAAATGGAATTACTTCATCTCTTCCTGCTAGGTTTTCTTGGTAACATACAGAATTGCTGACGATTTGTGTGAGTTCATTTTATATTCTGCAACACTGATAAAGTTGTCATTTCAACTAATTTTTTAGTTGTTTCTCTAGGTTTTTTTTTTTAAAAAAAAAACACCATCATATCGTCTGCAAAGAATTATAAGTTTTATTTCTTCATTGTCTATTTTTGCTTGTTCAACTTTTTTTTTCTTGTTTTACTGGTAGAGCTAGCATTTCTTTCTTTTTTTTTTTTAAGCTTTATCAAAATGTCATTTTTTTTTAATTTTATTTTTATTTATTTTTTATTTATTTATTTTTATAATATTATCCCTTGTATTCATTTTTCCAAATTATCCCCTCCCTCCCTCCACTCCCTTCCCCCGATGACAGGTAATCCCATACATTTTACATGTGTTACAATATAACCTAGATACAATATATGTGTGTAAATACCATTTTCTTGTTGCACATTAAGTATTAGCTTCCGAAGGTATAAGTAACCTGGGGTAGATAGACAGTAGTGCTAACAATTTACATTCACTTCCCAGTGTTCCTTCTCTGGGTGTAGTTATTTCTGTCCATCATTGATCAACTGGAAGTGAGTTGGATCTTCTTTATGTTGAAGATTTCCACTTCCATCAGAATATCTCTTCATACAGCATTGAAGTGTACAGCGATCTTCTAGTTCTGTTCATTTCACTCAGCATCAGTTGATGTAAGTCTCTCCAAGCCTCTCTGTATTCCTCCTGCTGGTCATTTCTTACAGAGCAATAATATTCCATAACCTTCATATACCATAATTTACCCAACCATTCTCCAATTGATGGGCATCCATTCAACTTCCAGTTTCTAGCTACAACAAAAAGAGCTGCCACAAACATTTTGGCACATACAGGTCCCTTTTCCAGAGCTAGCATTTCTAATGCAATATTGAATAGTAATAGTGATAATGGGCATCTTTCTTTACCTTTGATCACACTTGGAAAACTTCTAGCTCTCATCCCCATTATATATAATACTTGCTCTTAGTTTTCATATTACTTATTTTAAGAAAGGCTCCATTGCTTTTTTTCTCCATTTACTGAAAATAATCATATGGTTTTTGTTGTTTTTGTTATCAATACTGTCAGAAATGCTTACAGTTTTGCTAATATTGAACCAATTATGTAATTCTGGTAGAAATCTCACCTGTAACATAAACTGCTAGTATTTTATTTCAAATATTTGTATCAATATTCATTAAGGAAGCTGGCCTGGTTTTCTTTTTCTGTTTCTGCTCTTCCTGGTTTACGTATCCAAAACCTTTTTTTTTTTTTTTTTTAAAAAGATTATACAGTATTGGGATTAGTTGTTCTTTAAATATTGGTAGAATTCACCTGCAAATCCATCTGGTGTTGGTGATTTCTTTTTCCCTATGAGAGCTCATTAATAGTTTATTCAATTTCCTGTTTCTAGGATAATGCATTTTAGTATTCTATTTTCTTTTCTGTTAATTTGGGCAATTTATATTTTTGCAAATATTCATCCATTTCACTTAAATAGTTTCTGGCAAATAATTAGGCAAAATAATTCCTAATAATTGGTTTAATTTCCTTTTTGATACTAATAACATGGTTTTCTTAAGAAGTATTACTCTTCAGTTGAGAACAGATAAAGGACAATCAATCATTTGCATTTTAGTAATATGCAAGGTCCTGTGCTATGCACTAGGGACACACACACACACACACAGAGCAAAAATATGGCAGATAATCTCAAGAAATTTACTTCCTAGTGGGGGCTATGCCATGCAAATAACTGCATATATAAGAAATATACAAGACTCTGAGAAAGAGGATGGAAAGGGAAGACCACTAGAAAAAACCTTCTATAGGTTTTAAACTGAGTTTTAAAGAATATAAGGGAGTTCAGGGATGAAGGAAAAAGGCATGGGGGATAGCTAGTGAAAGGCAGAGATGGAAAAAAAAAAAAAAAAGTACTTTCCATAAAGGCACAACAGGGAAATTAATGTAGCTCTGATGAGGTCTTCAATTTTAGGTGTGGTTAAGAGAAGAACTGATTAAAAAATTGATCCCTGAGGCAAGAAGGCTCGGATAAAGATCAGTTTAGCTCTATGGTCTCACCCTCTGAGGAGGTGGTCCAATCTGAAATCCAAGTTATGTCAAACTCCTGAGACCCACCCTCTATAGAAATCCCAGTCATATCCTAGAGATTAAATTATCCCTATAAAGCTTACTTGTGCCATACCAAGTGGTATTTCCCCCTAACTCCACTATGCTTCCCAACCCTACTTCTCCTTACAGCTAACTAACTCTTTTAGGATGCTAAGTCCCATTCAAGATTTAGCCTGTCCACTCAAGGGCATGTCCAACCTCATTAGGTGTTCCATTGAGGAACTTGTCTTTCATATGTTCTCCCAATTCTATTTCATATTTACCCTTCCTGATGTCTATTGTATCCCTTCATTTTGTCTGTAACCTGTTCCCCTAAATGAATCTACTTTTTGCCAAAGAGAATGGCCATTGTTAATTCTTAACTTTATTGAATCCCAATTTTTGGTGCCTGCAATCATTTGGTGACAAAAATAGATCACATCAGCTAAATTGTACTGTAAATGAAGGGGAATAAACTGTAAGAGACCAGAAGGTAGAAAGCAATCATTTTATGAAGGGCTTTAAATGACAAAGGATTTTGTATTGGATTCTGAAGGTAATGAGGAGCTATTGGCATTTAAGGAAATCAAAAAATAAGGAAAAGGAATGAGGAACAGCTTTGCTAAAATAAAAAACAAAAACAAAAAAACCTTCTAATAAAGAAGGAAAAATAAAGGAAAGCAAAACCAGTATCTACAAATAGGAGGAACTTGTTTTTTGTAGTACTAAAGTCCTATCATTCATAAAGAACAAAAAGAGAAGAAATATATAAATGAATACTCCACAAATTGAAGAACAGAATTTCAGAAAAACATAGATATAGACAAAAATGAGCAGATAAAATAAAGAATTCTCGGGAAAGAATGTCACAAAATAATTCTATTTAAAAGGTAAGAGGAAGTGTGAGGCAGAAGAAAGGTTATGCATCAAAAAAGGAGGGAAATAATAAGTGAGCAATATAGAATTTAAGTAAATTCAGAGAATTTGGGATCAAAAAAATAAAGGTTGTAAGGAGAATCTGTGGGAACAGACTAAATTAATCTAGCAAACAAAATTTACTTTAAAAAATTACTGACTTAAAAGGAGAAGGGGACAAAATCAATACAAACTGAGGAAATGATATGCCTAGCAATTATATCATTAAATATAAATGAATAAATAGCAAAAATAAAGCAAAAGAAAGGCAGAAGGGATAAGAAAACAAATTTTAAAATATGCTGAATATAAAAATTACATCTTTAAAAACAAAGATATAAAGAAAATTGAAATGAGTAGCTGAAACAAAATTTACTAGGAGTCAAATTGATTGGGGGGGAGGGGGGGAGGGAGAACCCTGCCACTAACCTCATCAAAATGATTCCAAAGGAAAACAAAAAAATGTCAGGACTTGTGAGTGTGATATCAAATAAGGGGAAAACATTTTTCATTATGTCAAGAGTGATTGTTAATGATTTTCTGCTGAGGGAAATTGAGGCAGCTTTTTATTGCCCTGATAAAAATAAATCAAGGTCTGTTGTGTACTTGGGGCAAAACCATATGACTAGAAATGACTTCTGATGAGTCATCTAGTCACAATAATTTCATCAGAAGGAAATTTGGAAAACACTGCTAATGATTATTAATAGTTTTTTTTCAGTTAGTCAGACAAAAACCTCCCAATAATTGCTTTAATTTAAGATCAAATACTAAAGTTAAGATATTTTATAGAATTGGCCAAAACAATAAAATTTATTTTTAAGTTGAAGCATATCAAGGAATATAATGAAAAAATAAGAAAGAACATATTCAAACTATACAATAAAGTAGCAGTTAAATTACCTGTTTTTAAGTTTTTTAAAAAATTTTTAAATAGAACTTAGAAAACTAAAAGCTAAAAACAAATGTGCATAGTTGTTTAATATCTGAAAAAATGAAGAACATAAATTGCTGAGGAAGGGATTTTTTTATTCATCAAGAACTTCTGAGAAAGCCAAAAAGTAGTTTGGTTCAGATGCATAACTTATACTTTATATCATCATACATTCCAAATGAATCATGAACTTAAAGGGTTAAAATTTGTGTTCAGTTTACTTCTTCTTTAAATATTTTTACAACTGTTTTTCAATGATATTGAATTTCTTTGTAATTTTCTGCATTAAATTTCATACATTTAGAAATATTAGTTTGAGAATGGTTTCCATAAGCTTCACCAAACCCCCAAATTTGTAGAATTCCTGGTATCTAATAATAAAAGTGATGCCAGAAAGATGAAAAATATTATTTTTACATAATCATGGACAAAAAAAAAATTCTAGAAAAGCTTTAAAAAGATAAAATAAATAATATTGACTATAGAATCAAAAGGCTATTGTACATATAACATTATGGGAGCTGGGACCATGTCAGTCAAATTGGTTTTCATCAGCTCACAGGGAATAATTTCATTTTTGGGGAAATGTATGTACTCTGTGTAAGGAGCAGATAAGTAAGATTTATTGGGAGATATATATGTTTACTTGAAATTTAAAATATCAATTAATTAAAGTGCATGCATATGTGTAAATAAGTATATAGGCACACATAGAAAGAGTGAATCTTTGGTAAAAAAGAAAAGAGTTTAGTAACATAGGTAGTGTTCTCATCAATGGCTGTGGATGGGCAGCAGTGGAGAGACAAGCCAATTTGGGAAATAGTTTAAAAAAGATATTTGAATTGGGGAGGGAAGGGAAGTGAAGCCCATTGTTTAACTAGAATATTTTAAATAAGTTATGTTAAGTGAATTTAATGGTATATAACCATGCTGTAAGAAATGATGACAGAAATGGTTTCAAAAAAACCTGAGAAGACTATTAGGAAGTGATACAAAGTAAAGTAAGCAGGACTAGAGCAATAATTTATAAAATAACATCAATATTTGAAAGGCTCAGAAACTCAGATCAATAAATACTATTCCAACAGTTGCAAGTTCCAAAGGGCAGGGAAAAGAAAGCGAATGAACTCAATGTGTGGACTGAAGTAAATTTTGTTTTCTTTCTTTTTTATCTGAGCATTTGTTAATACAGGAATTTATTTTGCTTGCTTATACAAATTTAAACAGGATTTTGCTTCTTTTTCTTTTTCTTTTTTGCCTTCTCAATGGATGAGAAGTGAAAGGCAGAAGGGAAAAAATTCAGAATTGAAAATAAAACTGAAAAAAGAGAACTAAAAATATTTTAAATGACAAGTTTGGAGTACTGATGCAGAGTAGACTTAGCATAAACAGAAAGACAACACATGTAATAACTATTAACAATGAAATGGAAACAAAAACATACCAATTACAATGGAATGTTATTAAAATCAAAACGACCAAAAAAATGCTCCAAAGAAAAAACAGAGGGGAGATATCTTGCTTCTCAAGGCATCTTTCCCATTTCTTAACAGAAGTGGGGAAGTTATCAGAGTGGATATTATATGTCAAATTATTCTGACTTGTTAGTTAATCTTGAGAAAAAAAATTGGGGGGCAATGTTCTTTGTTATGAAATATAGCTCTAGGAGAGTCAAAAAAAGTAGGGTTACGCTGAGAAATGTAAGTGACATAATCAAAAGATATTAATACATTTTTATTTCCATTTAAAAAATTAAGGAAAGGGGTGCTTGAGGATGGGAAATCTCCAGACCACCATTTAAATATTAAGAATTACATTCTTTTGGCTAGGGAGAAATTACATTTCTGACAAAACCTGTACCACAGTATTAGTCTGTCATCTTGCAATTCAATCAAAAGAGTTTTATAATGAAAAAGGATAGAGGGAGAAAATTACTCTACTGTTTTACCAAGTTAGATACCAAAAGGAGTAGAAGTGATAATGCAAGAAAAGTAGTAGACAAACTCCAAATTCACACATGAAAGGAACCAGAAATAAAGCCCTAAAATTTAGACGTCTTATTACACACACAAATATAAGTGATGGGCAAGATGAGACTAAGCAAGGAGGTTTTACAATTGACTTCTTCACTAATTATAGTATTTGGTAAAGAGATGCATGAGTATGTCAAGCAAGACAGATTCCTTTACTGGCTATATCTAAAATTATGTGCCTTCTTCTGCATTTTAATTCAGTAGCATCTTTTATTATTGATCCTCTGTTATTATGGTTGATCAATACATTGATCAGAATTCTCAATCCCTTTAAAATTATTCATTCTTATAATGAACAACATAATTTACTAAGATATATATGAAACTGAGGAACTAGAGAGGAAAAGAATAATAGAGTACATCTGGATTATGATCAATGAAACAGAAGCAATATTTTCAGCAGATAATTTGGCACAACGGTATGATATTGTAGTAACAGGGACTTTACCCAGAAACTTGCTGGAAAGATCACTCCCCAATGCAAAGTAATTAATAATTTTTTGAATTGCTTTAATGATAATTTCATCCTTCTCAAAAGATGGAGGACTCAATGAAGGGGCTTTCTATTTTGGATCTGCCTCTCAATAATAAGCAAGAACTGGCTGCTTAAGTGTAAATTATAGAAACTTTGGAGGAAGAAAAAGTTGTGATAAAAAAAATGGACCTCATATTTGGGGAGAATAGTTTCAAAGGGTTCTGAGGAAGGAAAGCTATGAACAAAAAAATAGGGAGTGGGAAATTCTCAAGGATAAAATTTTGAAGAGAGAGAAAAACAAATCTGATAAAACGGAAAAGAAGGAGTTACCCTGTAGAAAATGTTTCAAGATTACAAATAGTTGACTAATGTTAGATACACAGGAAACCTATCAACCAGTTTGAGTTTTTTAAAAAAAATTTCTATAGTCTTATACTTAAATTTTATTGAAAACTTTGCTTTTTAAATCAGTCATTTCATTATATAACCTTTCTCAACTGAATTTTCCCTTTTATCATGGAAAAACAGTTGACAAAAAAGTATTGAGAAAGGAATCCTGCCTAATTCTATGTGTGTGGTATTCTGTATTTTGTAAGTAAAACAAGATATACAAGAATTTGAATATCAAAGAATTCATCTAAGACATAAGAGTTATTAATTGGCTAAGAAGAGGTTCAATAGATAACTTTATGACAAAAAATGAGACAGCTTTATAAGAGAAATACACACACACATATGTATATTAATTCAGAAGGAATCACATTTTGGAAATGGGAATAAGGGCTGGGAAAGTTGAAAAACAGAAGATAAAAATGCATCTTCTATGTGAAGAAAAAGAAAGTATACCTTATTATCTTAGTTACTTCTCCAGAACTCTGATAAAAAACCCCTAAATGTTGCTCTTAGTTGTTATTAACACAATCCTTCCCTCTCACAAGAAAATCTATGATGGCATTAACTCAATATTAGAATTTCTACTGAATAATAGGAAGTCTGTCAAGATGGTTGACATAAGATTTATTTTGAGTCTTTTAGATGGTAAATAATGAAATTCTGTCACCTTTTTTTACAAGGGAAAATTACAGTGATTCTAAATTGCCACAGATAGAGTACCATCCTTTTTTTACTCCCATAGGGATTTTTTGCCACTCCCTATTTTGAATGTTCATTATTGTCTTTTATAAGCATCTGATAAACTTTATTAAAAACACCATCTGGATGGGACTTGGGTCTGTTCTATATTTTCAATATTCCAGTTCTCCTTCCTTTTCCCATTTGAATTTCAACCTCAAATTTTTACTTTGTTAAAACCCAATCTTGTTTTTGTCTCTATAATCTTTCTTTGTCATCCTTTAGCAACACTAACTATTGCAGTAGCTTGGGTCGCAAGTGAAAAGTAATGATGAGCTGCCTTAGATAGAAATGGCTTCTTTCGCCTCATCTCCAAAATATCAGAGAAGTGACTCTAATTTATAAGAAATCAAGCCATTATCCAAATGATAAATGGTCAAAGGATATGAACAGACAATTTTCAGATGATGAAATTGAAACTATTTCCACTCATATGAAAATGTTCCAAATCACTACTGATCAGAGAAATGCAAACTAAGACAACTCTGAGATACCACTACACACCTGTCAGATTGGCTAAGATGACAGGAACAAATAATGATGAATGTTGGAGGGGCTGTGGGAAAACTGGGACACTGATACGTTGCTGGTGGAGTTGTGAAAGAATCCAACCATTCTGGAGAGCAATTTGGAATTATGCCCAAAAAGTTATCAAACAGTGCATACCCTTTGATCCAGCAGTGCTACTACTGGGCTTATATCCCAAGGAAATACTAAAGAAGGGACAGGGACCTGTATGTGCCAAAATTTTTGTGGCAGCCCTTTCTGTAGCAGCTAGAAACTGGAAAATGAATGGATGCCCATCAATTGGAGAATGGTTGGGTAAATTATGGTATATGAATGTTATGGAATATTATTGCTCTGTAAGAAACGACCAGCAGCTTGGAGAGACATCAACTGATGCTGAGTGAAATGAGCAGAACCAGGAGATCATTATACACTTCAATAACAATACTATATGATGATCAATTCTGAAGGAAGTGGATATCTTCAACATAGAGAAGAGCTAATCCAATTCCAATTGATCAATGATGGACAGAATCAGCTACACCCAAAGAAACACTGGGAAATGAGTGTAAACTGTTAGCATTTTTTGTTTTTCTCCCCAAGTTATTTTTACCTTCTGAATCCAATTCTTCCTTTGCAACAACAACAACAACAAAATTTGGTTCTGCACATATATATATATATCTAGGATATACTATAACATATTTAATATGTATGGGAAAACCTGCCATCTAGGGGAGGAAGTGGAGGGAAGGAGGGGAAAAATTCGGAACAGAAGGGAGTACAAGGGATAAAAATTACCTATGCATATGTACTGTCAAAAAATGTTATAATTATAAAATTAATTTTAAAAAAAAAGGCTTCTTTCCAGTCCACACACAGAATAATTTTGCTCAAGCCAAATTTGATTTGCTTTTTCTAAATGTAAAATATATATGTTAACAAAATGTATATATTCTACAAGTATAGAAATCCTAGGATAAAATAGGCAATAGGAAAAAAGTGACTGAAAACAATTTTACTGTTTTCTATTCTTACATAGCTTTGGGGATAGCTAATAGCTTGTCAAAAGTATTAATTCCTTGTAAACTGTTATTTTTACCTTCTGAATCCAATTCTTCCTATGCAACAAAAAATTCGCTTCTACACACATATATTGTATCTAAATTATACTGTAATATATTTAACATATATAAGACTGCTTGCCATCTGGGGGAGGGGGTTGGGGGAGGAAGGGAAAAAATCTGAATAGAAGTAAGTGCAAGGGATAATGTTGTAAAAAATTACCCATGCATATGTACTGTCAAAAAATGTTATAATTATAAAAAAAAAAAAAAAAAGTATTAATTCCTGTACAATAAATTTTTAAAAGGCAATATCACCTCACTAAAACATGACCTGGGGGCCACCTGTATCAGCTGTTTTTAAAGATAAGACTGATATATTATTTAATTATCTTTGGAGAATGGGAGAGTGGGGGAGGAGAATATGAAGCACATGAAGCAGGATTTTATTTTTTTCTAATGAAATGACACTTAGAAAACTTTGATCTTTAAAAACATTACAGGGGGCAGAGCCAAGATGGTGAAGAAGGCACACATGAGATTCTGAGTTCCTCTCATGCCCTCATTACCAATTTTTAAAATCAGCCTCAAATGTAGCGCTAGACTGGTAAGGTTCAGGAAGACTGGAAGTACAACAACTCACCAGCCAAAGATAATCATGAATATCGCCAGAAGGGGTTTGTCCTGAGTGGCCGGAGTAAACCAGCAGGGATAGAATTGGGAGGGGGTAGCCTCTGAGGTTGGAAGGTTTACATAGAGCTCTCTGCCATAGCCTGACTGCTTTGCTTTGGTCGTAGAGTAGTGGACCAGCAGAGAAATCAAAGCCTGGGGTAGTGGGTACTTTGAGGGGCACCAGAGCCTGACAGGATCTGGCTGCGCCCACCCAGGACCAGAAGTGATTCAGCACAGACCATAAGACAGCTCTTCCCGGCATTCTGCAGCTAGGGGCTCTTGTTGGGGGGGCAGTCACACACAGCAGGGGCACAGCCCCGGGGCAGCCTCTCATCTGCACAGTGGGGAGCTCGGCCTGGGGTAGTGGAATTTCCCCACCTTGACTATGCTCCTCAGGCAGAGACACTTCCCATGCAATGAGGGACAGGGCAACTGCTAATACTCAAAGCAGGTATTTGTGGGGAGGGGGGCAGTGATATTTTTGCTGCTTAACCTCTAGCCCCAAGGTGGCCACTAATCCTCACAGCAGAGGTCCTAGCAGGGCACTTATACAGCCTAGCCCTTGATACCCAGGCCTAGTCACTTCATCAGAATTGGCTCAATGAGAAAATAATTGACATATTGTTTTACAGAGAATTCTCTCTCACCTCATTAAAAGGGGGGAGAGGAAAAGGGAAAAGGAAAAGAGTAATAAGGGAAGGGTACAAGAAAGTGAAATGGATTTAAAGGGAGGAGGAGGGATACTAAAGAGGGAGGGCTGCATGATGCAAGTGGGGCCCATAAGTTTAATACTGGGGAAGGGGTTCAGGAGGCAAGGGAAAAAAAGCATAATCTGAGGATAATATGATGGCAGGAAATACAGAATTAGTCATTTTAACTGTAAATATAAATGGGATGAACTCTCCCATTAAGTGGAAGCAGATAGCAGACTGGATCAAAAGTCAGAACCCTAGAATATGTTGATTAAAGGAAACACATTTAAAGCAGGGAGATACATACAGAATAAAGGTAAAAGGCTGGAACAGAATCTATTGTGCTTCAAGTGAAGTCAAAAAAGCAGGAGTAATCATCCTTATCTGAGATCAAGCAAAAGCAAAAATTGATCTAATCAAAAGAGATAAGGAAGGAAAATATATCTTGCTAAAGGGTAGCATAAACAATGAAGCAATATCAATACTAAATATATATGCACCAAGTGGTATGGCATCTAACTTCTAAAGGAGAAGTTAAAAGAGTTGCAAGAAGAAATAGACAACAAAATTATAATAGTAGGAGATCTCAACCTTACATTCTCAGAATTGGATAAATCAAACCACAAAACAAATAAGAAAGAAGGCAGAGGTAAATAGATAATTAGAAGAATTAGGTATGATAGATCTTTGGAGAAAACTGAATGGTGATAGAAAGGAGTATTAGTTTCTTCTCAGCAGTTCATGGAACCTATACAAAAACTGACCTTATATTAGGACATAAAGATCTCAAAAATTAAATGCAGGAAGGCAGAAATAGTAAATGCTTTCTTTTCAGATCATGAAGCAATAAAAACTACACTCAACAAAAAGTTAGGGGCAAATAGACAAAACAGTAATTGGAAACTAAATAATCTCATCTTAAAGAATGATTGGGTGAAACAGCAAATTATAGACACAATTAATAATTTCACTCAAGATAATGACAACGATGAGACATCATAACAAAATTTGTGGGATACAGCTAAAGTGGTGATAAGGGGAACTTTTATATCTTTAGAGGCTTTCTTGAATAAAATAGAGAAAGAGAAAATCAATGAATTGGGCTGACAACTTAAAAAGCTAGAAAAAGACCAAATTAAAAACCCTCAATCAAATACTAAACTTGAAATTTTTTTTTTTTTCCTGAGGCTGGGGTTAAGTGATTTGCCCAGGGTCACACAGTTAGGCAGTGTTAAGTGTCTGAGATTAGATTTGAACTCGGGTCCTCCTGAATTCAAGGCTAGTGCTCTATCCACTGCACCACCTAGCTACCCCTAAACTTGAAATTCTAAAATTAAAAAGAGAAATTAATAATATTGAAAGTAAAAAAATAAACAAAACTAAGAATTGGTTTTATGAAAAAACCAATAAAATAGATAAACCTTTGGTAAATCTGATTAGAAAAAGGAGACAAGAAAATCAAATTGTTAGTCTTAAAAATGAAAAGGGGGAACTTTCCACCAATGAAGAGGAAATTAGAGCAATAATAAGGAGTTACTTTGCCCAACTTTATGCCAATAAATTTGATAATCTAAGTGAAATGGATGACTACCTCCAAAAATATAGGCTTCCCAGATTAACAGAGGAGGAAGTGTAAATTGCTTAAATCATCCCATTTCAGAAAAAGAAATAGAACAAGCTATTAATCAACTCCCTAAGAAAAAAATCTTCAGGACCAGATGGATTTACATGTGAATTCTACCAAACATTCAAAGAACAATTAGCCCCAATGCTATATAAACTATTTGAAAAAATAGGGAATGAAGGAGTCCTACCAAATTCCTTTTTTGACACAGACATTAGTACTGATACCCAAACCAGGTAGGTTGAAAACAGAGAAAGAAAACTATAGACTAATCTCCCTAATGAATATTGATGCTAAAATCTTGAATAAGATATTAGCAAAAAGATTACAAAAAATCATCCCCAATATATCATGATTAAGTAGGATTTATACCAGGAATGCATGGCTAGTTCAATATTAGGAAAACTATCAGTATAATTGACCATATTAATAACCAAATTAACCAAAACCATATGATCATCTCAATAGATGCAGAAAAAGCATTTGATAAAATCCAACATCCATTCTTATTAAAAACACTTGAGTATAGGAATAAATGGACTTTTCCTTAAAATAATCAGTAGCTTCTATTTAAAACCATCAGTAAACATCATATGTAATGGGGATAAACTGCAACCATTCCCAATAAAATCAGGAGTGAAACAAGGTTGCCCACTATCACCATTACTATTCAATACTGTATTAGAAATGTTAGCTTTGGCAATAAGAGTGGAGAAAGAGATTAAAGGAATTAGAGTAGGTAATGAGGAAACCAAATTATCACTCTTTGCTGATGATATGATGGTATACTTAGAGAACTCCAAAGATTCTACTAAAAAGCTATTAGAAATAATCCACACTTTTAGCAAAGTTTCAGGATACAAAATAAACCCACATAAGTCATGAGCATTCTCATATGTCATTAACAAAATCCAACAGAGTTACAAAGAGAAATTCCATTTAAAGTAACTACCGATAGTATAAAATACTTAGGAATCTATCTGCCAAGGGAAAATCAGAAACTATGTGAGCAAAACTACAAAACACTTTCCACACAAATTAAGTCTGATCTAACCAATTGGAAAAATATTAAATGCTCTTGGATAGGGTGATCAAATATAATAAAGACGACAATACTACCTAAACCAATCTATTTATTTAACGCTATACCAATCAGAGTCCCAAAAAACTATTTTAATGACCTAGAAAAAATAACAATAAAGTTCATATGGAAAAACACAAGGTCAAGAATTTCAAGGGAATTAATGAAAAAAAAAATCAAATGAAGGTGGCCTAGCTGTACCTGATCTAACATTATATTATAAAGCAGTGGTTACCAAAACCATTTGGTATAGGCTAAGAAATAGCCCAGTTGATCAGTGGAATAGGTTAGGTCCAAAGGACAAAATAATCAATAACTTTAATAATCTAGTGTTTGACAAACCCAAGGACCCCAGCTTTTGGGATAAGAACTCAAGGTTTGACAAAAATTGCTGGGAAAATTGGAAATTGATATGGCAGAAACTATGCCATGACCCACACTTAACACCACACACCAAAAATCAGGTCAAAATGGGTTCATGACCTAGGCATAAAGAATGAGATTATAAATAAATTAGAGGAACAAAGGATAGTTTACCTCTCAGACCTGTGGAAGAGGAATGAATTTATGTCCAAAGAAGAACTAGAGATCATTATTGATCACAAAATAGAAAACTTTGATTAAATCAAATTGAAAAGTTTTTGTACAAACAAAACTAATGCAGATAAGATTAGAAGAGAAACAATAAACTGGGAAAACATTTTTACAGTCAAAGGTTCAGATAAAGGTCTCATTGCCAAATTATATGGAGAATTGACTCTAGTTTATAAGAAATCAAGCCATTCTCCAATTGATAAATAGTCAAAGGGTATGAACAGACAATTCTCAGATGAAGAAATTGAAACTATTTCTAGCCATATGAAAAAATGCTCCAAGTCATTAATCAGAGAAATGCAAATTAAGACAACTCTGCGATACCACTACACAACTGTCAGATTGGCTAGAATGACAGGGAAAAAAAATATGCAATGTTGGAGGGGATGTGGGAAAACTGGAACACTGATGCATTGTTTTGGAGTTGTTAAAAGATCCAACCATTCTGGAGAGCAATTTGGAACTATACTCAAAAAGCTGTCAAACTGTGCATACCCTTTGACCCAGCAGTGTTACTACTAGGCTTATATCCCAAAGAGATCTTAAAGAAGGGAAAGGGACCTGTATGTGCAAGAATGTTTGTGGCAGCCCTCTTTGTAGTGGCCAGAAACTGGAAACTAAGTGGATACCCATTAATTGGAGAATGGCTGAATAAATTGTGATGGAATATTATTGTTCTGTAAGAAATGACCAGGAGGATGATTTCAGAAAGGCCTGGAGAGACTTACATGAACTGATGCTGAGTGAAATGAACAGGACCAAGAGATCATTATATACTTCAACAATACTATATGATGATCAATTCTGATGGATGTGGCCCTCTCCAACAATGAGATGAACCAAATCAGTTCCAATAGAGCAGTAATGAACTGAACCAGCTACACCCAGTGAAAGAATTCTGGAAGATGACTATGAACTACTACATAGAATTCCCAATCCATCTATTTTTGTACGCCTACATTTTGACACTATTTCAAAGTCTGATTTTTTTTGTACAGCAAAACAACTGTTTGGATATGTATACATATATTGTATTTAATTTATACTTTAACATATTTAACATGTATTGGTCAACCTGCCATCTGGGGGGGGGGGGAGGAGGGAAAAAATTGGAACAAAAGGTTTGGCAATTATCAATGCTGTAAGATTATCCATGTATATATCTGGTAAATAAATACTATAATTAATAAAAAAATCTAATTGGAACATTAAAAAATTTTTAAAAATTAACTCTCATGTTGGAGTTTAAACAATTTCTTCTTGGTTACTATAATTTAGAATTTGTTTTGAAATGATATATTTCAAAATGATAATTTCAAATGATATTGTTTCTTTAAAATTTCTAAATTGTATCATATTTTCAAAACACTCTTTCCTTGCTCCTCAAATATCTACTGACATAAAATATTTCCTCTAAAATGAGAGAATTTCTCTCTACCTGAGTAGCCTGCTAACGACTTTAGGTCAACATATTCAAAATTGAATCCATAATCTTCATTTACAAAAAAACTGCCCCTCCTATTTAAATGGTATAAAACTAAATTTTGGTAAGTCTATAATCTTCCTCACATTTATTTATCTCTTTTTCTTTTTATGGCCACTATCCTTTTTATCTCTTGCCAGTATAACTAGTGGTTGGTCTTGGTCATGCATAACAATGTTGCCAAAATAATTTTCCTTAGGGAAAAATGTGATCAAGTCAGGACCTGCCCCAAAGTCCAGTGATTCACCAATACCTGACAAAACAAAAAAAACAAAACCCTCTAACCTCCTTCTTGGTCTGAGGGCAGAATGTTAATAGAAACAATATGAGATTTGACATCATGAAAATCTCATGAGACACAGGAGAAACAAATGGCAGAAATCTGAGATAGGAAAAAGGAAATCCTGTCTCAGACACTTATTAGTCATGCAACTCATAGCAAATCACTTAACCTTTTAAAATCTATAACCTCTTTTGCAAAATGAGAGGATTGGACTTAGTGGCTACTCAGGTCCTTTTCAATTCTAATTCTATGATTCTATAGTACTCAAGGCTTTACACAACCATTTTAACATATTATTTAATTGCAACTGGGGCCTAGAAAATATTTTATACTTCCCTTATCTGTTCACTGTTCCATTCTATAGTGGCTTTTCCAAACTTTTGATATCTCCTCAAACCTCTAGTGGTATTTCTTCCCTTCTCAGCTAAGAAACTTTCTTAATTTAAATGAAATACATACACACATGTAACTTTTATTTTTATTATTTTTCATATATGATTTTTAAAGTTAATTTTTAGTGAGTTGGAGATTTTTCTTTTCTTTTCTTTTCTTTTTTTTTTGGAGAATTTTCAATTCCAAATTCTCTTTCTCTCTCTAGATCCTCTTTTACCCATTGCAAAGGCAAATAATATGAAATCATCATGAGTAAGAAAATCACACTTCAATTTCCACTAAGTGTTCATTAGTTCTCTCTATTGGTGATCAGCATTTTTCCTCATGAGTCCTTTGGAATTGTCTTCACTCACCATACTGATGAGTAGCTAGGTCTTTCACAGGTGACCATCATATAACACACATGTTGCACTGAACACAGTGATCTACTTCTATTCACTTTACTTTGCATCAGTTCACACAGATCTCATGTTTTTCTGAAATCATTCTCCTTGTTATTTCTTATAACACAAAAGTACTCCATCACAATCACACACACACACACACACACACACACACACACACACACACACATAATTTGTTCAGATACTCCCTAACTGATGGTCATCCGTTCAATTTTCAATTCTTTGACACCAAAAGAAGAGATGTTACAAATATTTTTTAATGTATTGGTCCTTTCCCTTTTTCTTTGATCATTTTGAGATCCAGATCTCCTAGATCTGGATAATGTATTTCTGAGTGTGCATAGTTTTATACACCAATGGTCATGGTTCCAAACTTGTCTCATATTTTACCTAAAAAAATTTGGGCTATTTGCTCTGAGCTCCTTTTTCTCCCTTCTTTCTCAGCTGAACATTCAGATGCTTTCTGCCACTATCTCTTCTTTAACCCTGTCTTACACAAAGAAGTATAGATTAATCACTCAACATATGCAATCGATCACATTCCATCCTTTCTCTTCCAACAGATTACCCCCTCTGTCATACCATCTTTTACTTATCTTCAATCTTTTTCTATTTGCTACTTTCTTACATCCTCAAAAAAAAATCTTTCAGTTGATTCTCCTATCTCTTATATGTATTCTTTCTATAGTTAAACTCCTTGAGAAGGCCATTTACAATAGGATATTAAGTCAACAGCACTGGTATACAAAAAGTGGCCAAAAACTTTCCCACACACACAAAAAAACCCAAATAAATAAAATCATTTCAATCTCTGCCTCAGGGAGCTAGCTCACAATCTAGTGTGTGCCTCTATTTACTTTTTTTTTTGTTTTGTTTGCTTAATCCCTTACAATGATTTGTTTTCATCATTCCTCCAAAACTGCTCTCCCCAAAGTTATCAGCGATTTTTTACTTAACAAATCCAATGGCCTTTTCTCAATTCTCATTCTCTTTGACTTCTCTGTAGTCTTTGATGCTATTGATTACCCTATTCTTGTTGTTCTCTTCTTTCTAGGGTTTCAGAATATCATTTTTTCCTCATTCTCCTATCTGACCATGCCTTCTTAGTCTCCTTTGCTGGATCGTCATCCAAGTCATGCCCTCTAATTGTAGATGTTTCTGGTGGATACCTGTTCTGAGCCATCTTCTCTCTATATACTACTTTATTTGGTGATCTCATGAATGCCCATGGACTGACTTGCCATTTCTATGATAATGATTCTCAAATCTACTTTTCCTGCCATTATTGAGAAGCCTCAAATCTCCAAAATACTTTTCAGACATCTTCAATATCCTATAATTATCTCATAATCTTTCTCCTTAAACCTTCATCTCTGCTAAGTTCCTTATTAGTATAAAGTACACTAAGACCTAGTTTCCCAAAGGCTCATAACCTAGGAGTCATATTGGACTCCTCACCCTCTCTCAACCCCTATATCCAATTTGGTGCCATAGCCTATTGATTTTCATTACTATATCACCTTTCGAATATCCCCCTTTTTCTTCTCTGATACTGATACCACCCTGGTGCAGGCCCTTATTACATCTGTACAACTCTTAGATTACTGCAATAGTTTGTTGATTAGTCTGCCTCACTCAAATCTCTCTCTATTCAAGTCTACTCTCAATTTAGCCACTAAAGTGATTTTCCTAAAGTACAGGTTCTATCATGTTAGTGGCTCCCTAATGCCATCAGAATTAGATATAAAATCAATAAAAAAATCTCATTAAAAATGCTTATAATCTACCTCTTTTACCTCTCCTACCTTTCTTATACATTACTCTCTACTATGTAATCTTCAATCCAGTAACACTGGCCCTCTTGGCTATTCCATGAACAAGACACTTAATGTTGGCTGTAGGTATTTTCTCTGGCTACCCTCCATACCTGGAAAGCTTTCTTTTTTCATTTATATCTACTGGCTTTCCTGACTTCCTTTAGTCTCAACTAATAAACTTATCTTCTATTGAAAGCCCTTCTCAAACATTCCTTAATTCAGAGGCCTTTTTCTTTTAATTTCTCCCTCTTTATCCCATATATTGCTTGCATGCATATATTTCTGTTCTGACTCCTCTTATTAGATTGTAAGAAGCTTAAGGGCAGGGATATTATAATTTTTTTCTTTCTTTATCCCTTACGTTTAGCACAGTGTCTGGTATACAGCAAGTGCTTAACAATAACTGACTGTGGAGGGGACAACCTTATTCCCAATTCCCTAAGCTCATTATTTTAAGTGATTTATCCAGGGTCACACACAGCTGGCAAGTGTTAAGTTTCTGAAGCCACATTTGAACTCAGGACCAACTGACTCCAGGGCTGATGCTCTATACACTGCCATCTAGCTGTCCCTATCTTATCATTTTTTTCCTTCATAAGATATGTCACATCTCCTTCTCCTCCACTCAAATAGCCAGGACCCTAGTATCACCTTCATTACTTCTTGTCTTGACTATTCTCCTTGTCTCAAATTTCTCTCTAATTTAATTCATCTATGACTTATAACATGTTGATTAATGACATTTAACCTTCAGCTTCTAATTGCCTGTGATGACTGAAGAAACCTCAAGGATTCAGATCTACAAACATAAAAAAAAAACCCTAAACTTTTATATTCCTAGAGGGTGGAGAATATTGGAAATTTTGAAAATTGTTTCTCATCCTACCTGAGATAGAGACATTATAGTTTTAAAATTTTTACTGACTCATTTTGTTTTCACATACTCCTTCCCTCACTCCAAGCCTCTCTATGACATATATTTATTGTTCTATGAATAAGTTTACTGATGCACATTAGAATTTTAAATGCCAAATTCTTCACATTGGGTGACTACAAAGGATGAAATTTAGATGATATGGGTTAACATCATTTTCTATATTACTCCTCTTTCTAAAATACTACGTAACTGGATTTTTTAACTTAAAGAAATTATCTCTTCCCTCTGAGAGTCCTGTTGAATAATTGGGAAGGCAAAAAAAGACTACAGAGAATGCTGATCACAATACTAATAGTAAATGTGATTAATCTTCATGATATCCCATTGATGATAGTTTCATTGAGTCTAAAGAAGTCTATGCTGAGCAAAAGATATACTCTGTCCATTCTCATGCACTCTAAATAGGGAGAACAATAGCCAAATATCCTCTCTCAGTGATGTTTATAGATTCCAGGGGTTCAAAAATAATCTTTAAAGATGATTTTCAACTCTATATATATCCAACCCTAAAGTTCTTCCTAAGCTTTAATCCTATATTGACAATATTCACTAAATACCTGTACCTTACTGTTACCTGAAATACAACATATCAATAATAAAACTTTTCTTTCCCCTATACCTATCCCTTCCACAAACTTCTAACCTAATGTTTTTACTAAAGTAGAACTCTTTTTTTTTTTTCTAGCAGGCTTTGAAGGTAACAATAGAGAAATTTCAGGTTTTCACCCCCACCAACAAGCAAACAAAACCTAACAATTCTTATGGGTGAATTGATACCCTTATTTCTGAAATACTTTGCAGAAAAATGAGATTCTAAATCTATCTCATGAATATATAACAAGTTACTGAAAAGAATCATATAGCTTAAATATGGAATTCAGGACTAAATTCAGTCATTGAGAGAACTGATTTTGCCAACTTTGGTATATGTCTTTAAAAATTTTAAGTGTAGCTAACATAATTAGAATTCTTTTTCTTATTGGTATGGATTTACACAGGAATTGTTTTCATTGTGTTGTGAACAATATTGAAAAGAAATGTCCATGCTGTTAGGTTATAAGTCAAAACAGCTATACCAAAACAGTTCTATACTCCTGTATCAAAGATATCAGTACAGTTTGGGGATATTATTTCTTAATGAGAAATACATAAAAAACAAAGGATATATAAAACACCACAACTGTTGACTGAATTACAAAAAAAGTATAAATTTTACTTATTCCTGTTTTTTGTTTCATATGTGTTTTTCTTAAACTCTAGTATGGGGGCTTTTTTTTTTTTTTTTTTTTTTTTTTAAACTTCACTGATTCCAAGTCAGAGTCCATAATCATCATGCTGTTAACAATTAGATGTGGACTGATTTTGGGATTATAAGCACTAACTCTTTGATTTCAAGCCCCTAAACATCACTTTAAAATGCATCAATAATTGAAAAAAGTTAAGTTTTTCTTAAAAACATTAATTATAACCAAGTTACTTAAATGTAATAGTTTGTCCATGGAACAGCAAATATTCCTCTCAGAACTAGATCTCACATGAAAATATTTCCACATGAGTGGTTTTGCCTTTCTTTGTATTGCTGGAATAATACTTGACACACGGTAAACATTAATAAATACTTCTTGATTGATCAAAAGAATGGTCTTTTTCAATTAGTAGCCAAAAGAAGGGGATTCATACTGAGAAGAATTTTATTTCTTGTTATATCATCAGTTATCTTTGCACCATATAATAAATAAATAAACAGAAAATATTCCTAGACAAAAACCAAATCCTCTTGTGTTTTATCTCATAAAAGCTTCACTTGATTGAGTGGAAAGAAAGTGAAAGAATCACAGCTTAAGAATATGATGTTCAAGGCTTCCCTAACCTAGCTCACCCCATCTTTCCAGTTTTCTTGTACCTTACCCCCAACTACATACTACTTAATCCTGTGACACTGGTCTCTTAGCTGTTCCACACAAAAGATACTCCATGTCTTGGTTTAGGCATTTTCCCTGTTTGAAATATTTTCTCTCTTCATTTATGCCTCCTGACTTCCTCCAAGGCCTTACTAAAATTCCATCTTCTATAGGAAGACTTTCCTAATTCCTTTTAGTTCTAGTGCTTTCCCTTTGTTAATGATTTCCTAATTATCATGGATAGAGTTTGTTTGTACCTCCTAATGGTTCTCCAATCCTAATCATCACCTCTTCTCATTATTTCGTATATTAAATGCATGTCCCCAGGATCTCCTCCTGAACTTGATTCCCTATCTTAATCAGCTGTATTCTGTTTCCTGTTGTCTTTCCTATGAATGGGAACTCCTTGGAAATAATGACTACCCTGTGCCTTTTTTTTTTTTTTTGTATCCCCATTACTTAGGATGGTGTCTGACACAACTGACAGACTGAATCTTAAGAGATTCTGTCTAAAGTTTGTGGGAAAGCTGTGTCTATAAAACAAGAAATCAGTTGTGCCTTCTGATGGAGAAAATACTTTCTAAGTTACCAGATGAGAAAGGTTCCTTCTGCATACTTACATCTTATCACTAGTTATATGTAAGATGAGCAATCCCTTGTTCTATGATGGAGGTAATATATCTCCCTAGGGAAGGGTTCGGTGTATCTGGAAAAACTAGGCCACAAAGGTTCAAAAATAGACAGTCATAAATTTCTTTAGAGTAACCTGGAATAGTAGCAATCATATTTCATAAGCAATTTAATTATAAGACTAAATATTCAGCAAAACACTATATATGCACCAATCTGAAGGCCAATGTTAATCTGCCAGGCTGGGAAATCAGAAAAAACACAATTTTAAAAAACAAATTCATAATAAGTTTGTTAAAAAACAAAACAAAACAAAAACCTTATCTAAAACACAAAGTTAAAAAAAATCCTCTGATGTTAAGTTAGATAGTCATCCTTTTAATATTTCATATTTGTTGCTATGGAAAACATATATAAGTATTTTTAAGTAACATTTTACTATAAATGCTTGCTCTTTAGGAAATGCCTTTTGTTCCTGAATTCAAGCTCCCTTTCCACTGAAGGAATTCCTTCAATGTATTTCCCTTCCCTTCCTTTTTTTCATGCTGCAATAACACTTGGAAAGGTACTGGACTGGGAAACTAGTGATCTAGACTTTAAGTCTTAGCTAGATTTGGTATCTGATCTTTGGCATGCTGCTGACTATATTGTCTATAAGTGATTCTGAACATGCTATTTATCTTTATTGTACTTTGATCTCTTTATTTATAAAACAAAGAGAATAATCCTATCTCCTAAAGATCTTTAGAAAATATAAAATGATGTTGATAAAAATACTTGGAGATCTTCTGGGGAAAATATAACTTTTTCCCACCTCATGTGGGAAAATGTAATATAATGTCAGCATTTCAAGAGATGTAGGTGCTATGCAGAGATAGAAGGCTTTTCTCCCAACACAGCTACTTATAACTGCAAAGGAAAGAGAGCAACATTTTAACTGACCTGTGAAAACTATTAACAACTGCTACTGTCAGAGCATAATTCAGAATCTTAGAGAAGGCAGTTCCTTCTGGTCGATATTTGCTGGGGACAGCAATTTCTAACCCACTGAATCAGATCAAGATCATTTGAGTCATTAGGGTAAGGAAGATTCTGGTAAAAGTACAATGGTTATGGAGCTCCTTTATTAAACAAAAAAGGTCCATACATTGCTTGTCTGAGCTATATTATTTTGGGAATAGAAAATCTTTTGCTACTGCACTGGAATAAGCAAGTGATTTCTTTTCCAACACTCTTCTCTTCCCCAAATCACAATTTCAAATAGGCCTTAAATTTTGAAGTAAAATGGACAGGAATGAAGAGAACTGACTATGGAATAACTACATATGGTGTGATGGTAGGGGGAGAAGAGGGAAAAGGAAAGTCCCAACAGTATTTAGATGATCTTGAAATGTTCATAATTTCCTTAGGGTGTATTCACCACCAAGCTGACAGATGTTGCTGGGAAAGAAATGCTAACCTTTCAAAAGGGGAAGAAAGAAAAGGGGGGCAACCAATACATTCAGTGAAGGGATGACATTAACTGGACAGGAAAACACCCTTGGAGTACTGGACTTTAAAAAAAAAAAAAATCTTTGTATAATAAAACTGCCAAAGATAACAGCACTGGGAAATCCTTATTTCACTGAATTTTCTTTTATTGTGCATCTGAATTTTAAAAATTAAGTACCAGAGTGCCAGAAAAAGTAAATAATTATTATATTTTAAAATACACACACAATAATTTCCCCATAGATTCTGGGTGATAAGTTGTATACAACACTTCCCTGAGGAGAACCATGTACATACCATTTCTTATATCCTCTTTTAATCTTTATCCATTTTAGTCTTTTTTTCCTTTGGTATTTTATGTTGAAGGGGAAAGAAAGTACAGCACAGAGCAGTGTCAAAGGAGATAAACACATCATAGAAAACAGGTTCTTCAAATCAGATAACCAATGATTTCATCCTAGGCCTCCCAGCAAGCTGCAGACTTAGCCCTCTTTGCTAACAGATTCCTTGATATTTCCTAAAGAGAGACTCTCAATACTATCAGGCTATACTGAGGATTTTAGAATACTAATTATCAGGTTCCAAGAATATAATGGAAATTCAATAAACTTCTGGCTCCCACCAACAGGAAAGAAGCACATCTAATTCCTGACCCTAAAAGTTTCTTTTTGCAAAGAAGACTATTCATAGACAGTGGAAAAGATCCTGGATTTGAAGTCAAAGGACCACTTTTGAAGTTTAGATATTCAAAGCATTATGATTCTGGTAAAATCATTTAGCCTTTAAGAGTTTCAAATCTCCTCATTTCTTAAATGATGAGGCTGTACAAGATGATTTTTAAAGTCCCTTCTATCTCTAATTCCTCTAATCTCATTTCTGTATTAAGGCTATATTAGGGAGACAAAACTTATTGGGTTTTGTATAGATAGCTGTCAGAGAGCTGAGGAATAGGAGATGATATTAGAATATTTCCAATTATAACAATACATGACACACAGCCTTCCTGCTGACCCAGGCCTCTATTTGCAAAGATACTTTTCCTGCATTTTCAAATATAAATCTTCTGTTTAAGTTATTCAAAAATCCACATGCTGTTGCTCATTAAAATCATCATTAGTGATTTCCTTCTGTGTCCTACACATTTGTATCAGCTCTGACAGGGGGTGACTCACCTATTGTCTTTCTTGCAGAGGACAGATTATCAAAACTACCCACCCAAAGATTAAGAGTAATGTGCCATAAGAAAAATTACACCTTCAGCACAAAAACTGCATTTGGGGAACTATTTTATATGATCACACTCATTTATATCAATTATCTTGTTTATTGAGAAAATGAACCATAAATTAGTACTAAAAAGGCAAGGAGTACCTTTATATATATCATATATATGATCTACATATCATATATAATATATATATAAGGGATAATTGGGTCCTACCCTCCTAGAGACCAATACCCATTTAACACTCCTTTTTTGAGTATTGTTTATAGTATCTGCTTTATAATGCCACTCCCTTTACATTTCAAATATCAAAAGCAGTCAGTTAATTGTTTATTATGCAAAATATCAATATGTAAAACACTGTGACATAAAATGGCTACAACCAATCTACAGCAAGAAATCATGCCTTTGCACTTTTATTGCTTAATTAGGGGAGTTTATAGGCTCCTAATCTTAATTTAACTAACATGTAGATTGTGCATGTGAGGTAGTTACAGATCTGACAAAAGATATATCCCACATGTACTCTTCATGAGACAACTGAAAAATAATCTGATGAAAAATTAAAAAACAAAACCTTACAAAGTCATACACATTATGGAGTCAGAGATCTAAACATACAGCCAAGGGATGTGATTTTTCTCTTCTTGAAAATTGAAGTTCTGTCCTTGGTATCCTGGTGAGTATCTTCTTTCTATTAAAGGAGTATGAGATACCAGGGATTTTACTCACTACAATATTAATGTTTGTTTGTTAACAACTGGTAGGGGCCACACTGCCTCCTATTTTCCTTCCCTCTACCCTCCTTTTTCCAAGTTACATCCACATTTTCTGCCTTTAATCACCAGGTTCAGAGAACTATCTGGGGTAAACAAGATCAAAAGTTGTATCTGTCATTTCCCTGTCAGTCCTGACAAAGCCTACTGGAATGTGAGCTCCTTGAGGGCAAGGATCCTGTGATTTTTCATTTTAGTATTCCTAGCACCTTATACAGTATTTTGCACGTAATAAATATTTGTTGAACTGAACTATATTGAAAATCACAGAGAAAGAAGCAAAAGGAAAAGAAAATAAAGGATAGTAACAACTATCAAAGAAAGAAAAAGAATTATTTGCCTTATTTTAGACAGTTCACTTTAGGACTTAAAATTTATACCTTCTAAGGTCATTGCTGATAGAACTAAATTTCATCTTGGCAACTGAACTGATGCATACAGTTATCTAGTAAAACTTGAAGATAACTATCTAACTAACAATAGGTCATCTGTCTAGGAAGGGGAAGGAAATAACTCAGGACTCACTCTCCTGAAGCAGTGATACATATATTTGACCTCTGAGGCTCTAAACACAGGCTAATTTTGTCTGGTTTGGCTATTTAACCAACTCACATCATAGTTTAAATAAGTAATAGTAAAAGAATTTTAAAGCTAGAAAGAAACTTAAAGTTCAATCAGTACAAAACCTTTATCAATAAAAGAATGCAGGCTGCTGTTAGGATTACTAGGTGAGAACTCAGATTGTCTGGACAGTGACAAGGTGAGAATTCAGGTTGTCTGGACAATTACAAGGTGAGAACTCAGGTTGACCTGACAGTTCTCTGGCTCAGACTTGTAAAGGGAGTTTACACCTTAGGAATCCTAGAAGGAGCAAGCTCATTGGTTGAAGTGGTTCTTCCCAGAAGCCCTTGCATTATCCCATGCCCATTCTCTGGGAGGATAAAAGAGACAACATTGGGCCTGGAGAGCAGATTGCACTGGAGAAGGACAAGAGTTAAAGAAGAGAAGACTCTGCACTACATCTGGCTTGACACAGCTCTCTGCAGGAAGGGAAGTCAGCTCTCTGCAGGAAGGGAAGTCACTTCTCTGGATGACAGTTAATGGCAACTGTCTGGAGACAATGGTTCTCTGCAGGAAGAAGAATCTGTCTGAGAGATTTGAGTGGACACAGCAGATCTCCTCCCAGAGAGCGATCCAGCAGCTTCTGGAGACAACAGCTCGCTACAATTGGCGCCCAACGTGGGGCAAGGACTTTTGCTTATCCTGACAAGAAGAGCTAGACCAGACCATAGCAGGTTAGGTAAAAATCACCAGGTAAATAACTGGTCTGATGTCACCTACAAAGTAAACAGCAAAGTAGAAAATGGATTGCTTTTTGTTTATATATTAAACATGTGCAATTCTTCTATAAATATTTCCACATTTATCATGTTGCACAAGAAAAAATCATATCAAAAAGGAAAAAAAATGAGAAAGAAAATAAAAAGCAAGCAAACTACAAAAAACATTAAAATACTGCTGTGATCCTACAATCCTCTTTCTGGATGCAGATGGCTCTCTCTCCAAGTCTATTGGAATTGGCCTGAATCACCTCATTGTTAAAGGATCCCCATTGTTGTAGGGTAGCTTTTTAAAAAATTTAATATTTTTTCTCAATTACAAGCAAAATGAAATTTTAACTTTTTTTTTCCCTGAGGCAATTGGGTTTAATTGACTTGCCCAGGATCACATAGCTAGGAAGTGTTCATTGTCTGACTTCAGAGCTAGTGCTCTATCCACTGTGCCACCTAGCTGTTCCAATTTTTAACCTTTCTTAAAAACAAATTTGAGTTCTAATTCTCTCCCATCCTCTGCCTTCTCCATGAGAAGGGAAGCAATTTGATAAAGGTTATACATGTGCACTCATGCAAAACATATTTGCATATTTCATATTGTGAAAGAAAATAGAAACTAACAAAAAAACACCAAGAAAAATGAAGTGCCTTTCTTTGATTTGCATTCAGATTTTATCAGTTCTTTCTCTGGAGATAGATATTTTTCATCATAGACTCTTCAGAACTGTCTTGGATCTTTGAATTGCTGAGAATAGTCATATCATTCATAGCTGATCACTGTACAATAGTGATTGTTACTACAATAGAAGTAGTGTTTTTTGACTGCTTATCCTATGTTTTTTCTACAACACCATGATGTTTTTTTCAAATATATCATCAATATGAAAATTATTCCAATAAAATCAAAGTCTCTCCGATCATATACCTTTTAGTGTGCTCTTATAGATCATTGAGAAGGTTTTATTGCATCGTGCTTGCAATTTTTATATCAGACATTAACCATACATTAATTCACCAAAGGCCAATTGAAAAAAAAAACACACCAAAAAAAAAAAAAAAAAAAAAAAACAACCAAAAAAACCAAACTTCTCTTAGTGGGTAGTTTGGTTTCCTGGGCTGATTGAGTAAGAAAAAGGAAACTGCGGAGGTCAGGACCCCTCACTGCTCTGCTGTTGGCTCCTCCTCCCCCTGGATGGGTGCCATCACCCTTTCAGTTTCTCTTGTACTGGCAAAACTGTGAGCCACTATCTACCTCATGGACTACTCTTGGTAGACAAGATCCTCCTCCCTCTTTTTGTCTCCTACTAGGTCACAGAACCTATCTGCATTAGTAATTGCTCTGTATTTAGAATTCAGTAAATTCCTGTTTTGGAAGCAGCTAGCGTGGACATTCTAATATTTCACACAATCATTTATTTCTAAGACTTTGTTTTGAACAATCTGCACTTTCTGCACTTTTATATCTTGCCAAAGTCACTTACATTTTACACTTCACTTTATTACAAATTTTAGTTGGTTCCATTATGGCCTCCTGGAAAACAACTTCACAGACTGTCATTTCCTGTCATTAGGAGGGCAACATTCAAGTAATTCCCTGTAAGAGCACGAGGCAGTTTTTATGATAATTTTACCAGAGGTAATGTTGTGATTTTCAAGTATATTTTTTCAAAGCACTATATCTGTTCCTACTTTTAACTATCTAATGCTGCTATAAAAGAAACATACAAGTCTTTCCAATGTTAACAAGCCAGTAAACCTCAAAAGATTACTACTTCCCAGATTGATATACTTGACAGGGACAAGTGAAATATGACCATTAAATTTTACTCACACCAATAAGTTACAAACACAAGACTCATTACATTATGTAGGGCTATGTGGCAGAGCACACACATGGACTACATGTCCCCATAACCTCCAAAACCAAAGATTACAGTTTGTCAGTCAATAAACATTAATTAAGCACCTAATACAAAGAAAGGTAAAAGATAGTCCCTGCTCTCAAGAAGCTCAAATCTAATGGGTGAGACAACATGTAAATAATGATGTATAAATATTTTATAATGAATAATCATATACATAGGCAGAAGAAAGTCAAATTAATCTCTGAATAACTAATACAATAATGATGTCCAAAGGACATGTTTGAAACAAATTATCAACAGATTATAAATATTGTTGTATTACTAATAACAATTTTTGATTAATCTTAAGATTAAAATAACTTCTCAAGCTATTCTGAATAATCCAGTAATCACCAAGAAAATGACTCCATCTTGTTAGGAGTAAATCTTTCCTCAAATACTTGTTTTACTCTATCACCCATTCTGGGGAACAAGGCAGAGAGATGTGACAGAACACCGTGATGACATCAATGATGGCATTATCTAGTCTGCTTTTCCCTATCTATAAGCTCTACTAGTTGCTGGATACCATAACTTGAAACAAATGAAAAGTCAATACATTTAGGTTTTACCTAATGGACAGCTATTTGCTTATTTCCATTTCAGTTAATTCAGCAACATCTAGTACAATAGGATCTTGCCAGTATATCATATGACTGTCACAAGGATATAAAAATTTTCTGCCTGTGTCAAATCCTTACTTCATGTTACTTGGTCCTTGATAGGGGTTATCAAGGAAAGTTTTGAAGGAGAGAAAATTCAAAGGTTAGTTATACTTCAAGCCATTCTACTTTTCCCTTAACAATTCATTAATTGTTAATTATTCTCTATTAATTAATTCAAAATTATTTGGAATCTTTTTATTGTTTAAGCTTTTCTTACCTTATAAAGTAACCTATTTTATAAGTTTACTATATCCATATAAAATAAATGTGTTCTCATTGTTATCTAACAGGATTTGAATCCTTCTAAGTACAACTAAATTTTTTTTTTGGATGAGGCAAGAGATGCCAAACTTTACCAGTGAATCTTTTACACATGTACATTTATCTGCATACATACATTTCAAGGCTTTAACTTGGTACTTATGTGTTCTTATAATATAACCGTAAGTTTCTTGAACACAGGAGCCATATTTTTAGATTTTCTATTACTTACCTTCCCAAAATCTGATACCTTTGCCACTGATTCAGTGGATGTTCAATAAACATTAGTTGAATTTGACAGTTCTTAAATACACTGTTTATTCTGGTACACCCAGCCCAGTTAATAGCAAAGAGCCAGAACACCACCCCCCAAAATCATTAGCATAATAAACTTCTTAATAAAAGACCAAGTGGTTAAGATAATAATCTCAATGAATCAAAGTCAATGATGGAATTCTCTTGATTTTCTGGGATAGTGAATGAAAACTAAGCTTTGAGTGTAGAGTTGGGTTTTGCTCAACTGAAGCTATTATTGTCTCTGAAGTTAATAGTGTAATGAATTAACTGTGGCAATGAGATAGAGGGATCATATATGCTTTCAGCATGAGTTGAGGAATCAAATGAAATATTTGTGAAGTGCTTAGTAACAGCACATAGTAGGCACTTAATAAATTCTTGTTCCCTTCCTCTACTCTTTCCCCTTTCCCCTAAGGTAACTTATGTTTTCTTTTTCCCACTTCCTCTCTATGGATTATTTCCCATTTATTTTGAATGTAGCTTACTAATGTATACAGTTATTTGTATGTGGTCTTCTCCATGAGATTGTTATCTCCTTCAGTGTATGGACTAACATTTGCCTTTCTTTTTATTCCCAGAGCTTAGCAATAGTGCCTGGCATATGGAAGGAACTTAATAAATGTTTACAAACTGAGTGTTAATAAGATAAGGGTTCTCAGATGATGAAATTAAAACTATTTCCACTCATATGAAAGAGTGTTCCAAATCACTACTGATTAGAGAAATGCAAATTAAGACAACTCTGAGATACCACTACACACCTGTCAGATTGGCTAAGATGACAGGAACAAATAATGATGAATGTTGGAGGGGATGTGGGAAAACTGGGACACTGATGCATTGTTGGTGGAGTTGTGAAAGAATCCAGCCATTCTGGAGAGCAATCTGGAATTATGCCCAAAAGGTTATCAATCTGTGCATATCCTTTGACCCAGCATTGCTGTTATTGGGATTATATCCCAAAGAAATACTAAAGAGCGGAAAGGGACCTGTATGTGCCAAAATGTTTGTGGCAGCTCTTTTTGTTGTAGCTAGAAACTGGAAGTTGAATGGATGTCCATCAATTGGAGAATGGTTGGGTAAATTGTGGTATATGAAGGTTATGGAATATTATTGCTCTGTAAGAAATGACCAGCAGGAGGAATACAGAGAGGCTCAACTGATGCTGAGTGAAATGAGCAGAACCAGAAGATCACTATACACTTCAACAACAATACTGTATGAGGATGTATTCTAATGGAAGTGGAAATCTTCAACATAAAGAAGATCCAACTCACTTCCAGTTGATCAATGATGGACAGAAATAACTACACTCAGAGAAGGAACACTGGAAAGTGAATGTAAATTGTTAGCACTACTGTCTATCTACCCAGGTTACTTATACCTTCGGAAGCTAATAATTAATGTGCAACAAGAAAATGGTATTTACACACATATATTGTATCTAGGTTATATTGTAACACATGTAAAATGTATGGGGTTGCCTGTCATCGGGGGGAGGGAGTGGAGGGAGGGAGGGGATAATTTGGAAAAATGAATAAAAAAAAAAATAAGCTAAGAGTTCTTTTTATCTAGGATATAAGGCCTCCATAGGGATATTTAATGCCTATGCAAGTACTTTAATGTTTGTGCTAAATAAATATAAATCTCAACTGGCTCACATCTCCTTCCCCAAAGGTATATTCTGAAGGATTTTATGGAAGTAACAGAGAACAGGATCTCTAAGTTGCATCCTGATTGTATTTATAAAGCAAGACTCAAATGATAGTCAATTTTTTGGGCTAAAAGAAACAGTTTACACCTGGCATCCTTTTCTCCAGATGAGAGAACTGAGGAAAAAAGGAATAAGAACCCATCTAAGGTCATACAGCAAGTCACTGACAAAATACTTAGGTGTTATTAAGGAAGAAACCTGCAAGAACTAAGCACATGATTATTTTTCATCTATATTTCCTAAAAACTTGCCAGAGCTAAACTGAAAAAAGTAAAATTCCTTGTATGGTTGAAAAATTGCTGAGTTATTATCAATTTATATTTTTAGACCAACTTATAAAATATAACCAATCAAAAATATCATTAAATGCTTACTACATATGTTAGGCATGGTGCTGGGGAAGTAGCTCTCTGAAAAGAAGCTATTGAAGAAGTGGAGCCATATCAGACTAAGTCCTAATCTTAAAAGCTAAGAAGTCACAGAGAACCATCTGTCTAATACAGGCCAGTCTAGAGACACAGACAAGGGTCTGCAGACAAAGTCCAGGGTCTGGACAGGGGTGTGGCCAGAGGAGAAGCACTTTAGAACTTAAAGATGATGGAGGCTGTACCAAGAAGAGTTCTTAGGCCTTTACCAGGGTATCACTGCCTGGGACAGGGTGTATAAATGTGTCAGCTGGCAGCTTTGTCTTTTCCTACCTAGTTTCAAGATGGAATACAGAGGCAGACCTATGTCCATAGAAGTGGTTGAAGGTCCTAGGCTGTGTATTAAGTGAGGAATAAGTTCACGAGCCAACAGCAAATATATGGTTTAGACTATAGAAAAAGAACAGGATCTCAGTCCCAATTTCTGGCCCAATCTGTACCCTGCAGAGAAATAACCAGGGCAGGAATTCCAGACCAAAGGAAAGCTTAACCAGCAGAGTTTTTCAACTGCCTGCTAAAGGCTTAATAGAAACTCACAGGAAATAAAAGACTGGATCTACACCCAAATCAAGAACTTGCACAACTTGAAAGAGAGGGATAGCAATAAGACTTGTCCTGAATCAAACAACTTTGGAAGCATTGAAAGTCTGCAAGTCCCAGC
This sequence comes from Sminthopsis crassicaudata, assembly GCF_048593235.1. NCBI lineage: Eukaryota > Metazoa > Chordata > Mammalia > Dasyuromorphia > Dasyuridae > Sminthopsis > Sminthopsis crassicaudata. Next base: position 283,438,146 of record NC_133620.1, on the reverse strand, counting down.
CTGAGCTGTCCCTGACATCTAGGAATAACTCAAAATCCCCTAGAAAGTAGTACCATGACCAGCTCAGACATCCCATAATGTAAACTTCCAGATATGTTATAGATAAAATCTAACACTAATCTAACACTATATCAAAGAAAAAATGCTATAAGTAGTTAAAAAGGAAAAAAAAAAAAAAAGCAAATACCCAGGAACCATAGTCCAAATCACACATGACTTAGCAACGATTAATGCAAAAGAGCAAAAAGCCTACAATAACACATAGGTTTACAATCAAGAATACCTTTTTCAACCAAACTGAGTGCAGTCTTACTGAAGAAAAAATGGATTTCCAAGTAGAGCTGATGAAAAGACCAGAGCTAGTTACAAAGAAACTCTGAAGTTCAAACAAAGGACTTAAGAGAAATATGAAAAAGTAAACATAAATGAACAAGGATCAGCTACTTGCATTCTAATATAGAGTGGTATAAGGGGAGGAAATAAGCATTTATTAAGTGCCTACTATATGCCAGATATTAGTTAAGCCCTTTTTACAATTTATCATGACATTTTAACAACTTGCAAAGTAGACATGATAATAGATCATGCCCATTTTAGAGTCGAGAAAATTGAGCCAGATAGACATTAAGTAAACTTGCCTATGTTCACACAGCTAGTAAGTACATGGCTGGCTTTGAACTCCTAACTCAAAGTCCAAAGTTTTACTTAACTGCATCATCCTATTATCATCAGGAGTTACAGAGAATATAATTAGAAAACCAAGAGTGGGTTGTCTTATATTTTAATTATCTCAAAAGAAGACAGGAAAGGGAAGAGGAGTATACTGGAGAGGGAAGAGAAAGGTTAGAGAGGTATATTCAAAGGAGAAAGAAATAGGGAAAGTGGCCTAAACTTGAAACTTATTCTTGTTTGATCTAGTTAAAAAAAGAGTTCACAAACATATGCCCATACCCACACACCCTACAACATTTCTCTCTCTCTTTTTTTAATGTTGTAAGTTTATTTTTAATTGCACAGCATTTCTCAACTCAACAGGCAAAAAGAGGGGGAAAAGAAAAGGAAGAAAAAGGAATTAGAGGGTGGGGAAATTAAGAGAGGGTTGTTTATCCAAACAAACTCTAATATTAAAGAATACAGAAAAATACAGTTCTTTCTGGAGTGTCAAAGATTGGATACTGAGCAAGTGCTCAGCAGTTGGGAATGGTTGAACAAATTACAGTATATAAATGTGATGGAATGCTATTGTTCTGTAAGAGATGATAAAGTGAATAGTTTCAGAGAAAACTGGAAGGCTTGTATGAACTGATGCAGAGTGAAATAAGCAGAACTAGAAAGACAAGGCCTGACACCAAATCTCATCATATTCTATCCAAATGTTCTATGGTATCTGATTCTATGATTCCAGAAAACCAATGATGAATCTGACTAACAATTTCCTGACAAGAGTTGTGAAGGATCCAGTCTGCAAAATGAAACATACACCCTCAAATTTGTTTTGAACATGGCCAATGTGGAAATTTGTTTTGCTTGACTATGTAAGAAAGTTTAAAAAATAGTGAGATAATAGAGAGAGAAGCTAGCTTTTAATGTTTTAAAAAATAATTTAAAAAACAATCTAAAAAGAAAGAAAGTTTAGGGTAGAATAAAAAAGGCTATTACATCTTTTGAAAAGTTGACAATTATAAAACCCTCATGACATTACATTTCATATCAAATCTAAGACTTTAGGTCGTATTTATCTTCCTTTAGGATTAGAAGATCTTTCATAAATATTACAGAACAGGCGCAGCTAGGTGGTGCAGTGGACAGAGCATCAGTCCTGAAGTAAGGAGCACCCGAGTTCAAATCTGATCTCAGACACTTAACACTTCCTAGCTGTGTGACCCTGGGCAAGTCACCTAACCCCAGCCTCAGAAGAAGGAAAAAAAAAAAAAAAAAAAAAAAAAAAGACAGAACTTCAGCATTATTTTCAGTCCCCTTTCCAAGTTCTATTGCCAGGATAAGGATGGAGAATAAAGGCTCACACCATCACAAAAATAATATTTATTACATCCCAGTTCCTTTTTATAAGCCTTATGTGGAGGCCAGACGATAAACAGAATCCATGAACAGTTACTGAACAGGGAAGTTATGTGATGATTTAAAAAAGGGAGGACAGAAGGATTTCTGTTACTATATGTACAAAAATTCATTCCTAGGACACTCCAAACTAAGCAAACATATTACAAAGAGTAGCAATGTCAGTTGGAGGACAATGAAATCTCTGTATTGTAATGCCACCACAACACATTTCCCTATCTGCCCAATACAGAGACAGCTTTTCTCTTAAAAAATAGTAAAACATAAGGGACAGATATGTAATTTCAATGCAGGTCACCTGCCAGTAGGTGCATATACATTTGTGTTTATCTGCACCACTATTGCCATTTGGGTGAGGGATGATGACAAGTAAATGATCATACATCTAACTTTAGTCAATCTTTTCAGGTTCACACACATGAAAAAAAAAAATTTTATCAGACTAGTGTTTCATAAGCCACCCAAAGAACTTCATAGATTGCTGAGATCTTTTTTTCCAGCCTCCCATAGGCCTAAGCCTATTAGTCATCCAATAATGCTGACTAGTTTGGTCAAGATATGCAAGCTACTGATACTGTTCCTCAATGTGACTGGTTACAGTTTTCTTCCTTTTATTATAGTATCTTTCTGCCAGAGAACTTCTCTGTTTATTCTACTTCTTGCTAATCATTATTTCCAAAACTATCTACATCAACATCCCAAGAAATTTATGGAATAACTTTAAGTCAACTAGTAAATGACTTATGACTTCTTTATCCAATATTTCTGAGAATACAAGGTATAAGAGGAAAAGTAAATGATTATCATTCTTTTTATGTCTTTTAAATATGAAAACAAGCTTGGATTCCTGATGACAACCTTCTAATGACCATCTTTCTAAAACTGATTCTTACACTTCCTTATGTTTGCCATTCTTCCTGCCATCTAAGCCTGAAATCCCAGTGATATCTTTGCTTCTTCCCTGTTCTTCTTAAAAGAAATCAATGACCAGAATCTGTTTATTTTTTCTCTGATTTCTTTCAAAAAATTCCCTTGTTTCTATTCCTACTTCTATCTTAGTACATGTCCTCATTACTTGACTGAACCACTTCCACAGCTTGCTAACAGTCTCCCCACCACAAATACTCAGCTATCCCCAACATCTTTTACTGAGCTAGCAGAAGAATCTTTCTCATGCTCAGATCTCATCACATCACCCTGCTGAAAGCCTTTCAATGGCTATCTACCACCTAGGAAATGAATTTTTAACCATTTCAAGAGGTTACCTGACTCTCACACATACCTTTTTGACTTACTTCACTTGGTTGGACTTCTGTCTCTGCTGAGCTCCTTCAGGTCTGCATAGGATTTTGGTTACTGTACGCTTTTTGGTCTGTACTTGCAACTTGTGGACTTAGGGAATCATTACTGAGAGGAAACTGCTGCTAAAAATGCAAATCAGCAATTCCCCTACAATTTAAGAATTAGAGAGTTTCCTGGAGAACTAAACTTCAAGATCTGAACCTAAGGCTTCCTGACTGTGGAGCTGCTTTTATGTCTATTGCACTATGCTGCCTCTCATTTGTGTTCAATCTAAATTTAAGTTTTTGTCCCTTTCAAATCTCAAAAACTTTAAGAGGGTAAGGTTCATGTCATAGTTATATTTGTCTCTTTCCCAGAAGCTAGCAAAGTATCTGACACATAGTAAGTAGGTACTAATTGCAAAATCATACTGTGAGGATTAGAGTAATAGAAAGACCTGGATTAGAAAGGAACAAGTAATCCTCCTTACTAAACTCCTTCCTGCTCAAACATCTAAGTATTCTATAAAATTAAAAAATAAAAACCAATCAACCAACCAACCAATCAGACTATAAGTTTGTTTTTCAATGTAAGGAAAAGTAGCAACCCCATTATTAGGGAATATTAAAACCCAAATCACCTAAATGCCACAGAAATAAAGATTGTAAATGCTTTAAAAATAACAATGTTTTTCCTATGATATTATTTATTCTAGACTGCTAAAAAAAAAAAAAAAAAAAAGTCAACTTTTTTTTTTTTTAACAGGGATTTATTTAATTGGGGTATATATCTTTCTTGTCCTCAATTTTATTCATTCTTTGGAATACATTCAAGTGAGCAGTTATTGTAAGGAAAGTACATGACCATAATAGAATGTATGGTGGGAGAGTTACCGAGAAACCATTTTGGATGGAAAAAGACATCTCTGGAATGATAAATACCAACATGGATTGTGTAGAACTCCCAAAACTTAGGTTACTCTGGAAAAAGAGGTAATCTGTAAAGGAATGAGGCAAGTGGTAGCCTACTCAATCTTTAAGCTTTATCTATCATAATATCTCTATACATCTGACCAAAATGCATCACGTCCCTAAGAGCTTGAGAAAGATAAATAACTTAATTAATTCTAAAAAAAAAAAGTCCATCTTATAATGAAATAAAGAAAAATTTATCATTCAGGGCTTCATTAATGTATCAAAGGTAATCTTACACACAGCAAATACAAATAAATGATAAATCAGTAAATTTGCTAGGATAATATAGAAATTTCTTTGTTATAAAAGTTAATCAGGAATAATTATAACAATTACTATTATGACTGCTAATATTATTAAACTCCCAAGTCATTTAGTCATATAACAATATAGAATTGACTAGAGAAATTTCCTTTTTAAGAGTCTGAGTGCTACTTCAAAGTTTACTAAAAAGGTGGATTAGGAAGAGCTGAAGCAAAATTTCATTTATTTGAGGGAAAAACACATTTAAACAAATAAAAAATATATAGATGCAACACTTACCTATCAGACCCTTCTCAAGAGTAAAGGTTTTATTTGTAAACATACATTCAAAAGCCACAAGGTGGAAAACTTTGTTTACTGTGTTGTGCGTCCCAACTATTCGAACATACCTGAAGGAAAAGCAAGAAAAAGAAATGTGTTTACAATGATGAGTTATCACCACCAATCTAAGCTTGACTGAATAAGAATTATGTGGTAAATATATCATAGCAAACAACTATGCATAAAGTAAATAAAGTAAAAGAGACCATGTTCTTGATTTCAAATTTGATTTCAAAGATCTTGGCTCCAAGTAAAGCAAAAAGAATTATAGCAAAATAAAGAAATGCCACTTTCCTGAGAATTATGTAGAATTTTAATTTGATATATCTAGAAAACCAAAAGTTCCTGTCTAATTCAACCTTGGAATATCAAATTAAATTACATATATAAGAAGACATTTGCAGTTGAAAATTGTAAATAATTTTTAAACTCTACTTGAGGCAAGAATGCCTCCAACAAACATAAATATAAATATATACCCTCCCACCCCTCCACCCAAATTAACCAAGTCAAATATTTTCAAATATGATAAAGAAAGTATTTTACTAACTGGAGATAAACACTAAAATCAATATTGTTTTCTTATTTAAAAGAAAAGGAAAATTAAATCTAAAAGCCTCAAACTAACTAATATTTGTCTTTTAATGTTGTTAAATCTTCATTGGTAAATTAACTCCTTTTACTCACATCAGACACTCACTTCATTTCTGCTGAAACCCTTTCCTGACTACAAGAAATGGTTATCAAAGCTAATCTAGGTTTTGTCATATCCATTCTTCTCTTTGGACTTCTCTGCTGCACAGAACTGGCATCTGCATAGTCTCATTGAACAGCTCTCGAACATAGTGGCCTCTTCACCCACTGTATTACCCTGGAGACTTCACTTTCGACAAACTTGGATCAGTCTGCTCCCTTCATTTTCCAAAGGGACAAGATAGTTCACAGGTTAATAAATAGACAAATTCACTCTTAGGAGTGCTACATAATCCCATATAGAATTTATAAAATGTAATTCTCACTGGAATTTTTTTTGAAAGTTGAGGGAGTTAACTTTATTAACTGATAATTCTCTCCCAGATTATCTAGTATTTTCAGTGAAGAAAGGTGTATATTAAAGAACAGATTCAATGAAGAGATGATGGAATGGATAAAAGTTCTGTAAAATCTTCTGCTGTATAAAACAACTTTCCATTTAGTTGATTAAAATTTCATTTCCAAGTTAATGATGTTCACTAATTCAGTGATTTTCTCATTTTCCAATATTCTAGTTAACTTTATAATATAAATGCTGATTTTTTTTAAAGCTCTAAATAGACTTATTCTGAATTTTATACTATGGGCTATTTCACTCCCTGTTTCCTCCACTCCACCCCCCCCCCCCTTCTAGGGACATTCCCTATATACCTTATTTATCCATCTTCTCCTCAACATGGGCTGATCACTCATCTTCAAAACCAATATAAATGCTATTTCTTAGACATGCTGCTTTGAGGGCTACTGCACACAGCAAGGAGATACCACTCTTTCCACAGAGAGTCAAAAGCGGCTGCTAGATCTGGCTGTCTGAACAGACTCTTGGCTAAGGAGGAGGTCAGCTCTAAGTGGTATTGTCTGTCTTCAAGGAAGATACAAAGCAGATACTTTGTTTTAACTGGGTCTGGGGGTTTCATTTTACTGAATTTTGAAAGATCTATGCAATGCAGAATTTCAACCATTATTAGCTATGACAAGTCTGTTGGCAGCTTTCTGGAAAGGAAGGGGTGTTAAACTTGGCACCTTGGTTAGAATCTAATTTTATAAATTTCCCGCAACCCACAGCAACTCAACCATCATCAAATTTTCAACTGCATGTGGCAGTAACAAAGTGTGGAAATGCCACTCTCAGCAACTCATAGTTGGGGGAGGGATTTTGTGGAATTAGAGTATTTTCCTAGCAATTTCTGGATGAAAAAGTCTGAGGACCAGTAGACCATGCAATCTATTATTTGAGAAACTTAAAAAGACTCAAGCTTTTGAGACAAGAACTCACTATTTGAAAAAACTGGCAGGAACAACTCACTCCAACATCTCACACCATATAACAAGATATGGTCAAAACAGTTACATGATTTAGACATAAAAGATGATATCACATCAAATAAGGGGAACATAGAATAGTTTACCTGTCAAATCTATGGAAAATGGAAGAATTTAAGTCCAAACAAGAAGTAGCATTACAAGATGTAAAAAGAATAATTTAAATTAAATTTAAAAAGGTTTGCACAAACAAAACCAGTGTAACCAAGATCAGCTGAAAGATGGAAAAAATATTTACAGAAAGTATCTCTGATAAAGGTTTTATATCTCAAAATTAATACAGAACTGAGTTGAATTTATAAAAATACAAGTCATTTCCTAATACATAAATAAGCAAAGGATATTAACAATTTTCAAAAGAAATCAAAACTATAATCATAAATATTAGAGGGGATATGAGAAAATTGGGACATTAATGCCCTATGGTTGGAGTTGTAAACTGATCCAACCTTTCTGTAGAGCATTTGAAATAATACCCAAAAAAGGCTATAAAACTCTGCATGCCCTTTGACCCAACACTACCTACAACTAGATCTGTACTCCAAAGAGATTTTTTTTAAAAAGGAAGAGGGGAAAGGACATATATGTATAAAAATATTTTACAGCAGCTCTATTTGTGGCAGCAAAGAATTGAAAATTGAGGGGATGTTCATAAATTGGAGAATGGCTGAACAAATTGTGGTATATGATTGTGATGATTACTGTTGTTATTAAAAATGACAAACAGGACTTCAGGAAAAGCTGTAAAGACTTACATGAATTAATACAAAATGAAGTGAACAGAATCAGGAAAATGTTATACACAGTAACAATATTGTATGATGTAGAACTGTGAATGACTTGGCTATTCTCAGCAATATAGTAATCCAAGACAATTCCACAGGATTCATGATGAAAAATGCTTCTACTCCCAAAGAAAGAACTGATGTAGTCTGAATACAGATCAAAAGACTACTTTTCACTTCTTTTTTTCCCCACTATTTTTTTGGGGAGTATGGGTGGGGTTCCCTATGAAGTTTCTTTTTTCTCCCTACAACATGACTGATAATGGATGCTTTACATGATAGTGCATGAATAACTTACATTACATTGCTTACCATCTTAGGGAATAGGAAGGGGAGGAAGAAAGGAAAAGAGTTTTGAACTCAATATTTAAAAAACCAAATGTTAAAAATTGTTTTTATATGCAACTGACAAAAAATAAAACATTATTTAAATGGAAGAAAAAGGTACATAGACAACTGAATCCAAAAGAATTTTGTAGTAAAGGAATGCAGGGGAAAATTAAATGAATGAGTTTCTCTAGGAATTTTTAAGGAACTTAAAAAAAAAAAAACCCAAATGTGGCTACTTTGTTATTTTTGATCCAAGGAGTTGTTATTGTTTTTGTTGAGAAGGATTGATCTCAGTGAATTAAGAAAAGGATTGAGAACTATTCTCTGGGCCTTAGGTTCCTCACTTGTAATTGTATATTCTTAATGATTTCTATATAGCTAAATGTGTTAGGCTAGTGAGGGTGAGAGCTGAGAAAATAAAGAATTAATGAACTTTAATTCTTAACTAGAAATGAAATTCAGCAAGTATTTATTATGTATCTATTACACTATGCATGAGGCACTGTGCAAAGTGCTGAGGATACAAAGACAAAAAACAAAAACAAAAACAAAAACAAGAGAATGGAAGAGACCCTTTAAGTTGAAAAACTTTCTAGCTGACACAATATTAAGATTTTTAGAATGATGACAATGAAACTTCACAGTACATGAAGTTTTCTAACCTTTGTATCTAATCATTGAAACTTGGAAGGAAAGTTCAAATTCTTCAGACAACTAAATATGATATATTTTGGAAAAAACAAGCCCTAAATCCAAAACCCATACTTATGTCATTCCCAGAACTTTCCTTCAGAAAATCTATACTGTCACCATGGCAAATACTGTGATCTAAAGGATCCATGAATTTGATATACATATTTCAAGCTAAGATAAACTGATCTGAATATAAGGTTGTTCACCAGAAACCAAAAACTATAAATGAAAATTCCAAATAGAAAACCTGAGAAGGATTCTCCCCTACCAGTGAAAGAAATAGAAAAAAAAGTAAAAGAGAGGGAGTGCCAAAACTGGCAGTATCTCAAGAACTGCTAATACTGGAAACATATGACTGATATTATCTAGTTGCCTATATTCTAGTTTTCATATGTCATGAAGGATTATTAATCTTCATTTGAAGTGATGTGAGAGATTTTGCTGCTGAAATCTGTCATTCTGTTAGAACTAAAAGAAAGAAAAAAGAAAAAGCCAAGTTGTTATTCTGAATGTCAAACTACATGACTATGCATAGATTTGAGACTCAAATGGGCAGTGGAAGGAAATAGAAAAGATGAGGTCTTGAATGAAAATAGGTTTGTTTTGTTTTGGGGTTTTTTTTGATACTTTGACCTTATATTAATATAATGATCTAAAATGTAAGTTCTGCACCCCTTGGTGTTATTGATAGTAGTCCCAAAGATTAGGCCAGATTTATTCAACTTATTCCCACTCCACATTTGTAGTGAATTAATGAGTAGTCTGGAAGGCAGAGTAGATTTACTTATTCATTCAACCAAATTAACTTTTATTAGTTAATTACTCATTTAACTATTTCTTTATAGGAGTTGAACTACTCTGGTTGCTCTGTATGGATGTATGGATGCTTGCCTAGCTTCCTTTTTTGCTGGCACCACTGGCAGTTTGACATTCATGTTATTCTTCTGAATGGGATTCTGGATAGCTGGACTCAACTTCACATACAAATAATGTCCAGTACTCAACACTGTTAGAAGATAAAAAAAATTCTCAAATAATAATCTAGCTTTGATGCAAATAGGTCTATGACTTCCCTCCATCAGTCAGTGAATCAGTCAGTAGTGAAAGGGGCAGTGTGGTGCAGTGAAGGGTACTGGTTTTGGACTCAGAGGCTTGGGTTTAAATCTTACTTGCTGCTGCTATTGCTACCCATGTGATGTTGGCAAATCACTTGATTTCTTTGGGTTTCACATACCTAATCCCTAAACTGGATTGGATGGCTTAAGGCCCCTTTTCAAGCTTAAAATCTTTTTTTTATTTTAAATATATTTTGCTCTCTAGAAAAACAATTTAAAATGTTTTAGTTCTGTTTTGCTCTAATCCCTTCTCTTGTCTTACCTAACTTTTCTATAGTCTTCCTAAGCAAATCTTGACCCCCCCCCTCTTGGCCTCATATCTTCCAGAATTGCTTCTTGTTTAATTAAAAAACAAACAAAAAAAAACAAAACAAAACAAAAAACAAAACACAAGTCTGGACAAAGAGTCTGAACAATCCAGTAACCAATCATTACACTGCAAAAATGATTCAAATCACATATAGGATTTTTGTTAGCCATAGTGTCAGAATAATAAATCAGTAATTAATTCTCAGTGAGCAAAAAAGAAAGTAACTCTGAGCTTTGCTTTAGCACTTCTCTAATTCTTTATCTACAGTAAACACCATAACAGCTGTATGGACAGTACAAACTGTTTGATTTACTTTGATAACTGTGAAGGAAATACTATTCTATCTTCCTTTTGCCTCACTCCCAATAGAACAATCATCACACTCCACATATAGAATGGGATGATGATTCAGACATTCTGGAGTAGGTACATTTTTTATCTGGTATTTTTTTTTCACGCTTATACCACACTCTTTCTTTGCAGCTGCCATCTATAAAATTTGGTTAGTTCAGATAACAATTGCTGCCAGGGATCCATCCCACAGATTCAATTGTGGAACCTGGGGGAGACTTCCTAATATCAAAGCTTTGGCTGCTACACCTGAACTGTGCCATAGGAAGTATGTGCCAAAATAGAAGAAGGTATATACTGTAGAAACTCTTAAATCCGAGCAGCTACACTGGTAGCTTTTTCTATATACTTGTATGTGTTTGTGTGTACGTGTGAATTAATTAGATGATACTGGACACTATAAGGAGAAGTAAAAGTAGATAAAATATAATGAATAGTATCAAGAAATGACTATATCACTTACTCTACATAATTATACTACTAAAGACCTGAAAGTAAGATTTGTAATAATTCTACATTTTATTATTATAATTTTTTATTATATTTATTTTATTATAATCATTTTATTAAGACTTATATAGATTAATTAGGTGTAAATTACCCCTACAGGAGTACACACACAGAGAGAAGAAAGAAGAAGAGAGAGAGAGAGAGAGAGAGAGAGAGAGAGAGAGAGAGAGAGAGAGAGAGAGAGAGAGAGAGAGAGAAACATAGATATATGGTGAATGCAGCCCTAAATTCTAAACCAAGAAAATGATGTGAAAGTCAAGTGAAGAAAGGTAATCTCACATCAACAATTCATTTTATTTGTTGCCAATTCCAGAAAGATCCTTTTGAAGTTTTTGTTTTTGTTTTTTACAACAAAGATCAATACACATGATAGACAGATGCCAACTAGATCTGAAGATTTAAAATGAAGTTTCAGACTGGCAATAAGCTCTTTACATGGCCAAGAAATACAGCCTGGACACCCATGGCTGTGTCCTATTGGAGGTGAATAAAAACTCATGAAAACTGAATAGCATTCACATTCTGATCATTACCTTTCTTATCTTCCAGAGCTGCCCCTGTAACACTCTGCTTTGCATCTTTTAAGACTGCACAGTCTAACAGACAAGGGCATTAAAAGGCCATTCTGTGCTTGACAATCAGTGGAAAAGGAAACAATGTCATTCAGGGCTTTCCTAGCAGTGCCTATCAGAAACACAATTCTTGTAACCTACACAACTGAGTTAAAAATGCTGGTTAAAAATGCTCAAACTATGCCTATAGAATAAGTGAATCCTTCAATTGTTTTACAATATGTCAAACCTTGAAAATGAGGGAAAGGCCCAAGACATTTAAATCTCATTGAGGTCAGTAATTCATTATACGGATTATTCAAACTCTTTACACTTACCCCTTTCCTCCAACTGCTACCACTGGTGCCATTTTACAACTAGAAATCAGTGAACAGAAGAAAGGAAAAAGGGGAAGGGTGAGGGACAGAACATGAGAATTATCCAATTGTGGGCAGATTTGATTGGGAAGGACTTTAAACTCTACTACTCAAGATGATTTGGGGGATTATCTTTTGAGTTTAATTATGAGCTTCTGATGAACTCTAGCTTTGTATTTTCTTTGGAGGCAAAGTTAATTCTCAAGAATGAGCCAAAACAAACCAAACAAATACATAAAAAGGCAAAACCAAAAAGAAACTGAACTCCACAAAAACTCTCCCAACAAAACTATCAAGTACTCCTCACTTAAAATCTTAGTCCTCTATGAAGGGGGAGGGAAACTGTTCCCTTTACTGAAGCTGTGTTCCCTTTAAGATTATCACTAAACTGTGTTGTGTCCCCTTTTTGATCTCAGAGATCAGGATCTCCCAGGCTCCAAGGAGTCTAGAGAAGGCACATCTTCCCAGGATGTTGCCTATTCATGGGCAAATAAACTCCCATTGGTCTTTTTGAAATTCTAAATTCTCATTCAATTGAGAAATCCTGGTCTGATCAGCTCAGGCTGTCCCAGCCCCTCCCCTCCCCCAATACCCATATAACAAGCTTCCTTCAGTTCAATTCTTTGCAGAAAGCCAAGCAATTTGCTAGGACCCTGCCTGCTGAGCATTCTCAATGTAACATTCCATTTCCCTAATAGGACTCTGCCACTACCAGTCTCTTAGTAAATGGGTTTCTATCCAACAATAAACTTAATTGCCATGCCACTAACCTCATCATTGCTGGGAAATGAGGAGATACAAACCTCATCACTCTAGAAAACACTACTAAATTACTCCTACTCCTGTAGGGTAATTTACACCTAATTAATCTATATAAGATCTTAATAAAATGATTATAATAAAATAAATATAATAAAAAATTATAATAATAAAATGTAGAATTATTACAAATCTTACTTTCAGGTCTTTAGTAGTATAATTATGTAGAGTAAATGATACAGTCATTTCTTGATACTATTCATTATATTTTATCTACTTTTACTTCTCCTTATAGTTTCCAGTATCATCTAATTAACTCCCATAACCTAGGGAAAATGAGACACAAATAAACAGAATTTAGGGAGTGAACAATGCAGCAATCCCTCTCTGTGTTTTAGGTTAGTTTTTTAGTACTGATTTCAGATCAAGGTCTTAAAACTCCAAAGAGGGTGGAATGTGGGTGAGGTAGAAGGAATGAGGAGAATACTTATTTATGTCTCCAAACTGAATAAATAAAAGATAAGCAAGTTTTGAGGAATACTTAGGTGTCCCAGTGGATAGAGTGCTAAACCCAAAGTCAGGATGACTTTGTTCATCTTCCTGAGTTCAAATCTGGCCTCAGACAGTTATTAACTGTTTGATCCTGGATAAGTCTTTTAATCCTGTCTATCTCAGTTTTCTCATCCATAAAATGAACTAGAGAAGGAAATGGCAAACCATCATAGTATTTCTGCCAAGAAAACCCCAAAAGGATTCATTAAAAATCCGATATGAGTGAAAACAACTCTTACAAGAGTAGATACTTATAAGAACTCAATTTGAGATTTGGAATTTGCTATTTTTAGTATAGGATGGGATGTGGGAAAGTGTTCTGTCTAGTATGGGGAAGCCTCAATACCAAAATAAAAACAACAACAAATGTAACTGTCAAGTAAAAACCCAAAGTACAAAACTGTCTTGATTACTGGTATAAGAAGAGTACCAACTTCTAATTTTGTATTATCAATTAGATTCTTAGTTGATGTCAATTATACACAGAATCCAAAAATCTCTGAAAAAAGGAAATACAATACACTTGATTTTTATTTGCCCTATTGTGCTTGTAATGAATATTTTAGACAAATAAAACTTGGGAAAGAATGGAAAGCAGGGAAATAAAGCAGTCTAGATAATTAAATAAAGAGGGGAAAGGATGTAAAATTGCTTATATAACCAAGAATAATGAGAAGAAATTAAGAAAATGGTAAATTTAAGTTGTATATCAGGCAACATTTTCTCAGCATGAGTTCTACTAGTGTGCAAGTATCTTTTGGAGAATAATACCAATTTCAAAAAATATCTTCTTAATAAAATGTTTGTGTTGCTATAACATATTATATAGTGATTAAAACTGTCAGCTATGTTATCTCTCTCTCAAGTTAGCCTACAATATGCTTAGCCAAAGAAAAGCAGAAGTTTAATTTTTATAATGGCTCTATAAGTCCAAGTAGTCAAGTGCTACAATGTCTAGTAAGAGAAAAAGTCTTGTCATTCCAATTACCTAACATTAAACATATTGGAGAAAAATTAAGACTCCCTCTCAAAAAAACAAACAAAAAACAAATAAAAACCAAACCCATTATGGACAAATATTAAAGTCCCACAGGAAATACCTTAAATTTCAGCCGCCCAAAAGATTTTCTTTTTCTTTCACCTCTCATCAGTGATAAAGACATCATGATACATATACTATTTGTTATTTGTGTTATTACAAGACATGTAGGTAGAAAAATCATTAGTGTAATGTGCATGATTCTATGTAAGTGGTTTTAGACTAATAAAAAATAATGCTTTATTCCTAAGGAGAAACAATTAGATTATCTGCTTTAAACACTTATAAGACTTATCTTAAGTGCTTACTCTGTTCCAAGCACTGTAGAAAGTGCTGGAAATACTAAGAAAGGCAAAAGACAGTTCCTGCTCTCAAGCAAAAACATGAAAAATAACTATGTACAATTAAGACATAGACAGGAAAAATTGGATAATCAAAACAGGGAAGGCACTGGCATAAAGGAGGGTCTAGAAAGCCTTCTTGAAGAAAGTGGACTTGAAGCAAGCCAGGGAAGTTAGAAGGTGAAGATGAACAGGGACAGAGTTGGTATGGGGAATTACCAGTGAAAATGCATAGTCAGAAGATGGAGTGTTTTGTGTGAGAACAGCAAGAAGAGATCAATGTCTCTATTTTTAAGAGTATATGGGAAGGGGTAGAAAGACATAAAGTATGGAAAAAACTCAAAAGGTAGATAGAGACAAGATTATGAATAGTTTTAAAAGCCAATCAGAGGATTTTATATTTGATCTTGGAAGCAATAAGGTGCCACTAAAACTTGTATTTGTGTGAGACCATGGTTAGGCTTATTTTTTAGAAAGATGAATTTGACAGCTAACTGGAAGATGAATAGCAGTATGAGAGGCTTAAGCAGAGACCAATATAAGGCTATTCCACTAATCCAGAGACTCCGAAACCAGGCCGCCCCACCTGCCTGCCAAACCCCAGCTAAGGATGGCAGGTTACTGGCCCCCTGGTCACACACACACACTTATTCATTACTTCTTCCTTTCAGCACCACCTTGACTTCACAAGAGGCTGAGCAGTTTTTTCCTGGGAAACCCACTTGGAAGGGTCTTGGAGGAGCTTTCTGTAGCAAAACATTTTTCCAAATACATGTAAAGACAGCTTTTCGAATTTATCTTTTTATTAAAGCTTTTTATTTTCAAAATATATGCACAGATAATTTTCAGTATTCACCCTTGCAAAACCTTGTGTTCCAAATTTTTTCTGGACTATGAGAGATTATATTAAAAAATGAAGATGTTAATTTGAATATGGCTGCCATTTCCGTCTTGTTACCTTAGTTCTCCAGTGCCTCCAATTACACATTAATAGTGAAAAATGACAATGCAAGTATTTTAGAAATAAGAGATTAATTCCATTTTCTATACACAGATATGATCAAATTTTAAAGGTATAAATAATTACATCACCAGAAGATTGTCCACTAGGTAAAGAATATTTTCACTATTATAATCCACAAAACCACTTAAAAATGCCAACAAAAACAGTAAAAAAAAATCATACTTTAAATGGGTAAATTAGGTTTATCAGGGAAGGCTAGAGGTTTTTGACACAATTGCCCTTTTATGAGTGTATATAGGGGAAAAGTGAAAGGCTGGTGATTTTATATAGCCCTCCCCCTCACTTAAATCCAACCCACTTGCATGTCAGACATCAATCACTTCCCTGATTGTCAGGATCCTCTTCAAGAATAAAGGACAAACAATAACAAGAAGATGATATCAATACCAACTTCAGTGAATAGAGCTGCCCAACTGAGGACGCAAATAAACTTATTGGCTGAATAACAGCTCTGTTTTTTCTCTTATTTTGGTTTCTTTTCTTTCTTTTTTTTTTATTCCCTCCTTCCCTTCCTTGGGTATCATACCTTTGTCTGTGCTCTGCCCAAAATGTAATAAAAGAAATTTTTTTGATTGATTAAACTGATGAGGGGAACCCCAACCCCCACACACACTCTCTCTCTCTGACTTTGGGGGGGGGGGGAAAGCTTGGCAAACTCCCTCAGAGAAGCTCTCCCCTGAGAGACCCACCCCAAGGGATCAAGATAAAGTGGTTTGATTCTGTTATCTGGGTGGGACTAATTGAGTTTTAGTGGGACCACTCCTATTTAGCCCAAGCTGGAGATCCAGTTGGATCTCTACTGAGTTGGAAATTAGTCCAGCAACACTCATTCAATTCCAAGATTCTCTATTCTGATTCTAGCTCAAACTGCTCCCAGCCCCCACCAAGAGCTGCCCATAAAACAAGCTTCCTTCAGCTCAATCCCTTGCAAAGGACTTAGAAGCAGGAATCATGCAGGCCAAGGGACCTCCCTTTCTTAGCTGCATATGAGGGACTCTAAATGCTGAAAGACATTGTCTTTCCCTCTTTATCTTTCTCACCTATTTCCCTAACAAGACCTTATTCACCTCTCGGTCAGGATTTCTCTGCTAGATCTTTAATAATAGACTTCTTTTGCCAGTTTAACTTTTCAGGTTCGTAAATTCATTTACAAAGGACCTGCATGGACCAGAATGGGGTTCCCACAACTCCCTGCCCTGTGCCAAACCTCATCAAAACCTTTTAAGTTATCTCAGGTTTTATTGGCTAGATTTTTTTCCTTAAGGACCAAGCTTTAAACCCAAAATCATTCCTGCTCTCATAGACTGGCCAACAAAAGGTTCCAGGCCAAGTTCCTGTGGATCATCCTTTAGGTCTCAGATTAACTCAAAAATGAATATAAATAATAATTGCTTCTGTTTTGGCCCGAAATTCTGAGGGTCTTCCCCACCCCCATCCAGATTTTTTTTTTTTTTTTTTTGCCAAGTGAAAAAGGCCATTCATTGCCTTAATTCTTACCCAGCCTTAATCACTAAAAGAGCTTTGCCTCAAAATGAAACCAATAATGTTAAAGACCTTAACTTAAAAAGGCCAAGTTCTCCCACTGCATCCAGGGATATGTTCAGTTCTGATTTATATCTTGTCACTGGACCCAGATGGTTCAGGAGAAAGTGAGGCTGGTAACTTTTTACAGCCCTTCCTCATTTAAATCCAACTCACTGCCATGTCCTGCCATCACCTTCTTGATGTCATGGCCATCTTTAAAAATGAAGGACAAACAAGAAGCAGGTAATACTCAGTAGTTTCTCCTATTTTCATTCACTGAAAAATCTCTTCCTAGTTACTGATGAATTCTGACAGCAATAAAGAGTCACTAAGGAACCATTTCACTTCCCAGCACTACAGGTTGACATGAGAAGAAGATTCTGAAGAGAAGTTATATCCCCAGAACGTGTCAAATAAATAACACTGAATATATACTTCATTCTGGAGCAAAAATAAAAATCTCTTTGTATATCCCTTAAAAGAAAGAGAAGTAATATTAGAATTCAGGAGATGAGACGGGGATGTACTACTTATTCTATCTACCTCATGGAATTTTTTTGAACAAGTAAACTGTGTCATATAAATATGAGTCACTAGAAGCAGCTAGTGACTAGAAGCAGCTAGAAGCAGCACATTGCATAAAGATTATTGGACTTTAATTCATGAGATACTTGATTTTGAATCCTGTTTCTAACACTTAATAACTTTGGGGGCACTGACAAGATACAACCTTTCTAAACCTCAGCATTCTCACCTGTAAAATAATGATACCCACTATGGGTAACTTATGGACTTTTTTAGAAATTAAGTGAGATTACAGAGCTAACAAACTTTGAAACTCTTAGAGGTATGCCATTATTATTGTTGTTAAAGTTACAATAAAACATACTTTGAAAATTGCTAAGGATAAAAAAGGCATACATATTCTCATGGATTATGTATATTATGATCAATTCCAAGGAAGAGAAATAAATCATTTATGATAATTATTTTGGTAGGGGGAAAGGTGAGGGGACAATATACTTTTAGTTCATTTACCTAGGAATTTTATTTCCTATTAAAAATATTCACTGGCTTCTTTTTCAGGTACTAAGTGAGAGGGGTGAGTTTATTAGCTATAGGGATAAAACTCAGATAAAAGTGCAACCCCTTTTTGTCTCACGCCAAACTCATCCAACATCAATCATTTTTTAAGCTCAGCTCTGGTAGCACCTTTTTTTGTGAAGTATTTGTTAAGTCATCCCCCCTTCTTTCCCAAGTTTCTGTATCTCCCCTTCAATTCATATTGTATTTATTTTGTACAGGGTATGGCAAAAGTATTAGTGCAGTTTAAAGCTTTCACAGTTGAAAACTGCACCATGACTTTTGGGGCATTTCATACATACTGTATTTGTTCATCTTATCTTCTCTAATTGAACATAAGCATCTTAAGGGGAAGGGAGGGGCTATATTTCATTTTCGTTGGATTCCCAGTGCCTAGCACATTGCCTGGCATATATACCAGGTGTTTAAATAAATTTTTGTGGAATGATTGATAGACTCCAGGGTCAGAGTATGGAGTCCATTTTCATCAATGAAATAAAATGAATTTAGATTCTTGGTGACAGATTCTAGATACTTCTACATTCTTAGTTTAAAAAAAAAAAAAAGCTTCAGGATAAAATATAGGTTCATAGCACTAAGTTGTTTTTTCCTTAAACTACAGAACCTTAAAAAAAAGCTCACACCAACATGGGCAAAATTATAGCTGCAAAAGGTCTAAAAAACAGTTAACACACACACAAACAATTTTAGATTTAATGAGCTACAATGGCCAGAAAACTGCTGACCTTACTTCCTCCTCCAAAATTTGCTGTTCTCAACTTTGGCCCTCACAGTTACATCAGAAGAAAATATCAGAAAGATTAGTAAAATTAAGTAAATATTTCTCATATTTTTTCTGAACTTAGAAAGTATCTATACGTGTATAGCTATATCTAATTTTATTACGTAATGGTCAGACAGAATGGTAGATCCAAAGCTGAAGAACAAGTATTCTAGGAAATTTCTAACACTTTTACTCCACTAGAATAGTTCTCTATTTGCTCTACAGAGTACCTAATTTCCATTTCCTTGACAATATAAACTCCTCAAGGAAATGCTACCCTTTTAATATATAAATGGTACTTTCAATACTTTGGCTGAAAGGAGCAATGAAATATTTTTAGTGGCTCTTCTACTATTGATGTGGGGGGGAAGGAAAGAAAAAGAAATAGGTCCTGTTCTCTCTACCAGTTAGAACAGCTAGACTGCTAAGCAAAAATGAGAAAGATAAAGAGAAATAGTAGTAAAGCAAAAGGACATGCTTCTTTTTACACACCCCCACAGTTAAAAAAAATACAAATGTTCTAAACCTATTTCCTTCTCATTAGTTCTTCAGCTATTACTCAGTAGCTTAGAATAAGTGTAACTGTAAAGTTGGTATGAATAAGACGGGATGATGGCATTATGGTTGTCAGCAAAAATGACGCCAGCCTTTAGAAACTGAGAGTAAATCAGGTAAAATTATCATCACAAATATTATGTGCCAGAGGATGATGTGTGCAAAACACAAGTCACTAAACTTCTCATCGATAGCCAGACTTAGTCACCTCTACTGACTCTCTTAATGTCTTAGATTCTATTCCACAGAGGGGCAGACATGTTGGAAGCCATAAATGTGCCTCATTCAAATAAACTGAAAATACATTAGCCTTCAAGGAAAAAAAAAAACTATAAAATTTAGAAATGAAAACACAAATGAATTGTGGCTTTGAACTTTAATGCCTTATGAATTAAATCAGCTATTAATCAGACTTGGGAAAACTGATTTCTGGTTTCTGTCTCATGGTCATTATTGTAGGATTGTTCCTAGGAATCAATAGGACTTTGCTAACCTGCATGACTTTCTAGTATTTTCAATCTTGAGCTCACTCAGAACTTATTGCTAATTACCACAGGTGTAAAAGAAGCCATACACAAGTGACAAAAGGCATAAATTATTTACAGGATTACTTATCTATAACAGATATTATATCAGATTCAACCTTGTAAGTGTCACACTGCCAGTTATTTTTAAATCAAATTGTAATTTATAAGAAATAATAAAGATGTTACTGCAGCACAATAAATTCCCACTAATAGAAAGTTTGTGTTTCACTGCAACAAAAATGTTCCATATCCTAAATAAGCCTGGGCCTTTGGCCTTAATATGCTATGTGATGACAGCATATAGTAAAAGATCTAACCATAGAGTCCTGCAGATATTCAGGATATGATTTTGGTGTTTTGGAGCACAAATTCTGTTGTTTGGTCACCATTCTAGGAATGGTACTGTCTCAAATCTGAAAGGACCTACTCTAATCTAAAAGGACCTTCCTCCTGGTATTTATTTCTCTCATTAGAAACATTTTTCCTTCTATGCCATGATCCATTATGTCTTTAGAATAGAACTGTGTTTATCATCCAGTGTTCTTGCTGACTGACTGACTGGTCAGCAAAAAACTAAGTTGATGAATCTGGGATGTGAATTCTTGGCAGCCCCTCCTCACTTTAATGGATGGAAGCTGGATTAGTTTACTGAAAGGCTACCTGTCAGCCTGGGACAATTTACCATTTTGTTCACTGTACTCAGATGAGAGCTTCCCCCACCCTCCCCTGCTAGTTTTAACCTTAAATCCTTTCCAGGGAAGGAAATTTAAACTTTGAAAATATTCTCAAGAATGAGGGAACAATGGAACATTTAAGCTAGCAGCAGACTACATTTTTAAAATTTTAAACTCGTAAAATTAATTTTTCTCTTTCTCTCATGCCCTTCCACAACTTAAAAAAAAAAGAGAATCCTTGTAGCCAAAATATAATCACGAAAACTAATTCCTACTGTCCATGTCTTAAAAAATAAGCAGATTACACACCAAAAATTATAAAAAAATTTGGTGATCACTGGTTAAGAATACTAATGGAGGCTGTGAAATTTTTTCCCCTACATGTTAGAAAGACAGCAGACTACTTGAATATGTCAGTTTCAATACTATCTAAAGGCAGGGAAATGGAGGAGATGGATGTTTTCTCAAGATTCCTTCCATCTACATGATTAACAGATGTCAGATAGGATGCTTTGAACTGTATGTTTTTCTAAAGCAATTTACTTTACCTTCAATAAATAATAAATATTAACAACTCCCTTATCTTTCTATAACCTGTACATAAGCATACTGAAAATAACATGATTAACTAATATAATAATACTAACAAAAAAAATACTAACAAAATATATAACATTTATATGATACTTTAAGATTTGCAAAATTCTTTACAAATATCTCATTTGATCACATCACATGTGAACAACCTGAGGAGGGAGGTGCTGTTATTACCCAAATTTTACAGATGAGGAAACTGAGGCAGAAGTTTAAGAAACTTGCTCAAGAACACACAACTAGCAACAGCATGAGGCAGAATTTGAACTCAGGTGTTCTTGACTATAGATTCAGAACTCTATTAACATTCTCTAGATGCATTGTTGCTACTTAGCTGATACAACACATCACTATCCACCAATTAAATTGAATGTAATGGTTTAAAAAGTATTCTACAAAGGGCCACTAGGTGATGCAGTAGATAGAGCACCAGCCCTGAAGTCAGGTCAACCTGAGTTCAAATATGACCTCAGACACTTAACACTTCCTTGCTGTGTGACTGACCATGGCAAGTCACTTAACCCAGTTGTCTCAGCAAAAAAAAAAAAAAAAAAAAAAAAAAAAAAGTATTCTACAAAAATGGCTGGCTTCTGACCAAAATTTTCACAAGAGTTTTTACTAATGCTTTTTTGTGGCCTTAATTGCTATTTTTAATTTGCAAATTAATCTTGCAAATATCTGGAAGGAGGATCAGAATTGACAATTGTACGACAACTTAGTGATTAAGATTCACAGATTTAGAGATAGATGGGACACTTACTAAGAGGCATTACTGTTATAAGCTATTGAGATTAAGTCATACACCGATAGTCATACAGGGGCATATTAAGGGGCACAGCAAGAAATTGTGTGTGTGTGTGTGTATTTTTGACCAAGCAATTTGGGTTAAGTGACTTGCCCAGGTTCCCACAGCTAGGAAGTATCAAGTGTCTAAGGACTCTGAACAAAGGTGCTTCTGACTCCAGGCTGGTGCTCTATCCATTGTGGCAACTAACTCTATGCAGAGGCAGGAATTTGAAACAGGAGAGTTAGAGGATCTGTATTCAAATCTCATTCTTCTACTTAAAACTCATATGGCTTTGTGCAAGTGACTTCCCCTCTTTGGGCTTTCATTGCCATAAGTAAAAGACCTCAAGGGTTCCTTTTAGTTCTAGAGACTGTGTTCTTCTCATCATTTTAAAATAAAATACCCCTCAATTATGAATAAGTAAATTTTACTTAACCTTTGGCAACAAACTGCAGGTAAATCATTTAAGGTATACAATTCATTATCTTTGAAGCCATCAATCACAAAATGTCACCAATCTTGAACACCTGCATTTCTACCTACTTCTGGTACTTGTTTCTAAGGCAAAATCTCAAGTATTTAAAATTGAAATATCAGAGTTTTGTTGAAATGATGTTTCTTCAAAAAACTGTTTAATCTGTTACCACATACCATCACTATCATTATTAAAAGACATCAAGGCTCATAAAACAGTGATGAGGTAGATGCACTTGTCACTTTTCCAGGCTATTTTTTCAATTCTGGTTTGAGGTCACCATAGATTGACAAAATAGCTTCTTAAAAACGAAACCCAGTACTGTAGCAACTATGAAGAAAACTTCTGTCTATCCACTGAGACAGAGAAAAATTCCACCTTTGAGCACCAAAGTCAACTAACAGGAACCAAGAGGAATTAACTTCATCTATTTCTTATTGTTTTTCATGAGATAAGATTGAACTTTCAGCACCAAGACCAAATACTTCCATATATTTTGCTATACCAGCCCTCTTATTTTGCTTTCTAAACTTTAAACAAGGTGTCTTGACTACCTAGTTTCTTGAAATAGTGTACAATTACCCTGTGAAGGAAATAAAAAATGCATGAGAACAAAAATAGAGGTATTAGGAATTGTATGTAGTGGTTCATAGTCATCTCCAAGAGTTCTTTTGCTGGATGTAGCTAGTTCAGTTCATTACTGCTCTATTGGAACTGATTTGGTTCATCTCATTGTTGAAAAGGGCCACGTCCATCACAATTGATCATCATACGATATTGTTGTTGAAGTGTATAATGATCTCCTGGGTCCTGCTCATTTACTGAGCATCAGTTCGTGTAAGTCTCTCCAGGCCTTTCTGAAATCATCCTGCTGGTCATTTCTTACAGAACAATAATATTCCATAATATTCATATACCACAATTTATTCAGCCATTTTCCAATTGATGGACATCCACTCAGTTTCCAGTTTCTGGCCACCAGAAAGAGGGCTGCCACAAACATTCTTGCACATACAGGTCCCTTTCCCTTCTTTAAGATCTCTTTGGGATATAAGCCCAGTAGTAACACTGTTGGATCAAAGGGTATGCACAGTTTGATAACTTTTTGAGCATAGTTCCAAGTCATTCTCCAGAATGGCTGGATGTATTCACAATTCCACCAACAATGTATCAGTGTCCCTGTTTTCCCACATCCCCTCCAACATTCTGCATTATCTTTCCCTGTCATTCTAGCCAATCTGAGAGGTATGTAGTGGTATCTTAGTGTTGTCTTAATTTGCATTTCTCTGATTAATAATGACTTGAGCAGCTCTTTTTCTTATGGTAAAGAACTGGAAAATGAGTGGATGCCCATCAATTGGAGTATGGCTGAATAAGTTGTGATATATGAATGCAATGGAATACTATTGTTCTATAACAAATGATGAACAGATTGATTTCAGAAAAGCCTGGAAAAACTTAACATGATCTGGTGCTGA